>NW_007192935.1:0-1371 GCF_000164805.1 Carlito syrichta
GTCACCCCAGCGTCAACCTGCTGGGCTCCAGCGATTCTTCCACCTCAGTCTTCCATGTAGTCGGAACTACAGACATGTGCTACCACACCCGGCTAATTCTTGATTTATTATAGAGATGAGGTCTCACCAAGTTGCCCAGGCTGGTCTTGAACCCGAGGGTGTAGGCAATTCACTCGTTTCAGCCTCACAAAGTGCTGGGATTACAGGCTGAGACACCAAGCCTGGCCAAGGGCAACTTTTATTGAGACCCCATGATTCATCTTGTCCTAGAGGCAATGTAGAGGACACATAACTAGGAACTCACAAGCTGGAACCGAGCACTTAAATCTCAGACTTATTACCTGGTCTCTCTCCTGCGCTGCCTCCTGGGAGGAATGAGAGGCCACCAGCAAAAGGGCAGCTGTGCCACCAGTGTGTGCCACAGAACACTGCCACATGAGGCCTTTCTCTACCTGTAAACACTGCTCCAGTAGAACCAGGGAAAACCCCAGTCTTATTGTCAAGGCAAGAGAAAAACCTGTTCCCTCAGGAACAACAGTGTGTGACGGATGACCTGGTGATGGGAACAAGATCACAGATACCTAAGCTCAATGGCAAGTGCAGTCAGCAGGGACTGGGATCCATGCTGAGCAGGTGGCCCTGGCAGTGCTAGGATGGAAGGAGATATATGCAAGCCTCTCAAACTCAAAGCTTTTGAGGTGCAGGTCATTTGCCAAGTGTTAAAGAGGCCATTTGTCAACAAATCCCTATCTTCTATCTTACCAAGGGTTTTTTTGTTGTTGGCAATATTTGACTTAATGTGGTAATAATTCGCCATAAATGGTCATAAGCTTCATTTGAGGAGTATTAAAATGGAAGCTGCAAGAGTCCTGACTAGTCATTACAGAAGTGAAAATGCAGGGAACAAGTCTTGCGCCCACCATGGCATCCAAAGGCATTTGTAGGCTGCTGGCGGCATCTCTGACTTCTTCCTTTCTAATAGAATCTACAGCTAGCAACTCACACAGGAAGCGCTTGCCTAACCAGGAAGAAAAGGCATAGGACAGCCTGACCTGGATACCGGCAGCATCTGGCTTAGAGTAGGGATGGGATGCAGAGTGAACTTGAAGGGGCAAGAATGGGAAAGTGAGTAGCACTAGTCAGTTCTTCTGAGAGACTATAAGAATCTCTATTTTTGAAAACATACTTAGGCATAGGATAGGGAAACTAACATTTATTGAGTGCCAATGGGTATGGCCTTGTGCAAGGAGCTTTCATCTATTATATCCCATGTAATCCTCACACCAACCCTGTGAGGTAGGTATTATCCCCAGTTGTGTCAGACGAGGAATATGAGGCTCAGAAAGGTTAGGTAGTTTGTCCAAGGACACA
>NW_007192936.1:0-489 GCF_000164805.1 Carlito syrichta
AAGAGAAAAGAAGAATAGTCCCCTTGCTTTTTTTTTTTTTTTTTTAAGTTGAGGTCTCATTCTGTCACCTAGGCTGCAGTCCAATGGCATGATCATAGCTCACCACAGCCTCAGCCTCCTGGGCTCAAGGGATCCTCTCTCCTCAGCCTCCCAAGTAGCTGGGACTATAGAAGTCTGGCTAATATTTTTCTTTTTCTTCTTCATCTTTTTTTTTTTGGTATAGATTAAGTCTTGCTATGTTTCCAGGCTCGTCTTGAACTCCTGGCCTCAAGTAAACCTCCCACCTCAACCTCCCAAAGTGCTGGGATTACAGACGTAAGCCACTGTGTTCAGCCTCTCCCAACCCTTAAGAGACTGCGGGTGACCTGAGAGCTAGTGTTTGATAGATGGGTAACTTGCAGGAATTCTTAACTTCCACTTTCTGATAACAACAGACCTGCCAGGAAAGGGCTGGTCTCCAGCTCACCTGGGCAATCCCAGTTTGATTTT
>NW_007192937.1:0-903 GCF_000164805.1 Carlito syrichta
CCCCAAGTCTCTTGTCATTTAACTCTCCTGGGATCAGCTCCTAAATTCTTGCTTCATTCCATCCAGCAAGCTAACTCTCTTGGTATTGCAGAGGAGGTAACAGGCTCCATTTGTTCAGATCCAGGCTCTGCTAATTCCTGCCTCTGTGACCTTCGACAAGTTACTTAGCCTCTCTCAGCTCGTTTCTTAATTTGTAGCAGGGGTTAAACTAGAAAGTATGTAAAGCAGTGCCTGGCAGGTAGCAAGTTAGCTCATGCCATGTCCGAGAGGATCTTACCTTCCACACTGGAAAATGACCCGTCAAGGTGCTTAACTTGCAAAAGAGCAGTTATCACGCCAAAGAGTTGTGCTACCACACTAGGACACTGCAAGTTAGCTTTTAAAATAATTGCCTTCTTCTCTGTTAGTGTGTTGTAGGAAGCTGCCTTTCAGCTTAACTGCTTAGACACATTTCTCAGAAAATGCTCCAGATAGCAGGGGTTTCATGGTGACCAAGGAAGAGGCCCTGGGATGACATGAGTGTGTCCTCCAGGCCACAGAGCAGAGACGAGGTGCAGCCCCTTACTGTGCACTCTGCTGTCATCCCTCCCTTCATAGATGGCACCTCCACCCACCTCAGGTTTCACTCAGACCCCTGGGTGTCATCCTTGAGTCCCCTTCCCTCCCCCTCCACCATCGGTCTCCAGCAAGCCCTGATGGGTTTACCTGCGAGTCCTGTCTCCACTCCACCATCCCAGGCCACTGGTCAGCTCTCATCTGGCCATGGCACCTGTTCCCTCATGGGTCCCCTGTTTTAACTCTTGCCTTCCTGCAGAAAGTCCGTTGTGCACTAGGCTGGCAGAGGGGGCATTTAAAATCATCAAGTGGCCGGGCTCGGTGGCTCAGCCTGTAATCCCACGCTTT
>NW_007192938.1:0-1117 GCF_000164805.1 Carlito syrichta
CAAGCCTGCTGCCATAGAGAGGATTTCATGTGATGTTTCTGAAAACCATCGTGCTGTCCCAGGAGGGCCCTCGAGGGACATGCCCGTCAGACCCCCCAGCTGGCCTGTCTCTTCTCCTCCCCATGACTTGGCAACCCAGATATTCTCAGCCAGAGTGAACAGTTCTACTCAGAGCCTCCCTTTCTTATTAACTCATCAGAATTTGGCATTCTTTTATAATTAAAAAAAATATATATTTATAATCTAAGGCTGGGTATGGTGGCTCATGCCTATAATCCCAGTGCTTTGGGAGGCCAAGGTGGGAGGATTACTTGAGCCCAGGAGTTTGAGACCAGCCTGGGCAACACAGCAAGACCTCATTGCTAAGAAAAATAAAAAACATTAACCAGGCGTGATAGCAAGTACCTATAGTCCCAGCTATTTGGGAGGTAGAAGATTGCCTGAACCCAGCAGGTTGAGGCTGTGGTGAGCCGTGATCGTGCCATTGCACTTTAGCCTGGGCAACAGAGCAAGATCCTGACTTGGAAGAGAAAGAAAGAAAGACGGAAGGAAAGAAAGAAACAAAGAAAGAAAGAAAATATATATCCCATGAGCACACATCCATCATATAACTGTCAAATGAAAACATTTCCTTAATGTTTAAGGTCACCAGAGTAATAAATTTGGAGTCATGCAGATCTTGTTTCACAGGTGTATACGTGCGTATGAAACTTTATTCAGGTGACACACCAGCAAGAGAAAACAGAGAGCAGAAACTTGATTGCCTCTTCCCACCCGTGATGTCCTGTGCTCTGTGTGTGATAATCTGCACTCCAGTCAATATTTTTTATGGGTTTTAGAGAACCCATCATCTTGCCAGGTGATCTGGGATTTTAAGACACGGCTCTTCTCCTCAAGTAGTATATGATCTTTGGGGGAAAATACAAAACCTACATGTATGATTCATCATGGACGCCCTCTCCCCACAACCCCCTGACAAAGAGCTATATGTCTAGTGCTCAGTGGGGCGTTCTGAGGGGAAGTTTAGAGGGAGAGCACAGGGGATCGGGGGCTCAGATTCCAGAAGAAGGCTCCGTGGGCAGATGCTCCAGGTCATTTAGGGAAACAGCAGGTGCCA
>NW_007192939.1:0-1151 GCF_000164805.1 Carlito syrichta
TTGGCTTCTTGATAGAATCCCTAGTCTTTTAGAGAGTTTCTTCTTTCTAAGTTTATTTTCCCAAATTTTTAATAGATTGGGTTAACTCCATATGTTGGTCTCTCAGCTCTGAGATTTTTCTTCTGCTTGGTCAATTCTTCTTCCCATTCTTTTTGTATGTTTGTTTTAAAAGAAATTTACCTTTTATTTATTTATTTATTTTGAGTTGGAGTCTCACTCTGTCACCCAGACTCGAGTGCAGTGGCTGCTCCCAGCCACCACAGCCTCGATCCTTCTGCCTCAGTCTTCCAAGTAACTTGAACTACAGGCATGCACTACCACGCCTGGCTAATTTTTTGATATATTGTAGAGATGAGGTCTCGCTGTCCAGGCGGGTCTTGAACCCGCAGGCTCAGGCAATCCACTCACCTCAGCCTCCCAAATGCGTGGGATTACAGGCTGAGCCACTGAGCCCAGCTTCTTCTTCCCATTCTTGTCAGTTTATTTATTGCTTTGATGGAGTTTTTTTATTTCTGTTATTTCTTTTCTTTCTTTTTTTGTTTTTGGTCAGAGTCTCACTGTTACACAGGTTGGAGTGCAGTGGCACACTCACAGTCAATGCAGCCTCTATCTGCTGGGCTCCAGAGATCCTTACACCTCAGAGCTACAGGTGCTCACTGCCATACCTGGCTGATATTTTTTTATTTTTTTGTAGAGATGAGGTCTCACCGAGTTGCCCAGGCTAGTCTTGAATCCCTGAACTCAGGCAACCCTCTTGCCTCATCCTCCCAATGTGCTGGGATTACAAACTTGAACCACTGCACCTGGCCTATTTCTGCTATTTCTAAATATGCTTTCTTGAGTGTGTTCAATTTAATTTCAATTTCATTTGATTTTCACCCTTTTGCTTCTTAATTTTTATTCATTGTAGCCAATGATTCTCTGATGCCTGTAAGTACCTTGTGAGTACCATCATTCTCATAGGTAGCCATCAATTGTGCTCCAGGCACTGTCTCTTCATTGGGGCTCTGAAGGTTACTAGTGTTTTTTGTTGGTTTTTCTTCATTTGTAGCAGTTCCTTATAATCTCTCTCTCTCATTTTTTGTTTTTGCTTTTGTTTTAAATTGGGGTCTCACTTTGTCACCCAGGCTGGAGTTTAGTAGCAAGCTCAC
>NW_007192940.1:0-886 GCF_000164805.1 Carlito syrichta
ATATAAACTTCACAAGATGAATTAGAATTTGCCATCATCTTTCTTGGTAAGACCACTTTGCTTCATCAGAACCCAATAGCTGCCCTCCTCACTGCCATCTTTTCCCATTAAGATACTTACCTGGGCCCCAGCAGCAAAAGAAGGCCACTGGGTAGAGGCGCACCCGCTGGTCCACAGTGTGAATCATTGCCCACTGTTCACTTCCCAGAAACCCAGTTGATTTCACAAACTTCTTAAACAGTGTCTGGGCTTGGATGAGTAGAACCTAAACATGAGTATAGTAGTGAGCAGTTTGTTTAAGGCTTAGTAAAACTTACTAGGTCTATCCTCCTGACACTCAGAAGGCTCATTCTCTTATAATCTCACAGCAGGAGAGACCATTCTCCGGTCTTTACTGAGACCAGGCTTTTTCTAAGAGAAAATTACTTTCAGAGCGAACTTTTACTAGGCCAGGGAAATGGACAGATACTAGCCAAACTTGTGGTTATCACGTTAAACACATGAACCTTACATCAACCCTCAGGTTTTTTTCCCCCGAGGCAAATCACAATATACATAGGAAGTTAAAAGTAAGCTCTAATCAGACTCTTTTTTTTTAGTTGGAGTCTCTCTCTGTCGCCCAGGCTGGAGTGCAGTAGCCTGTTCACGGCCACCGCAGCCTCGACCTGCTGGACTCAGGCAATCCTTCCTCTCAGCCTTTCAAGTAGCTGGGACTATAGGCATGTACCACCACACCTGGCTAATTTTTTAATTTATTGTAGAGATGGGGTCTCACCAAGTTGCCCAGGCTGGTCTCGAACCCGTGGGCTCAGACAATCCTCTCACCTTGGCCTCCAAAAGTGTTGGGATTGTAGGTGTGAGCCACTACGCCTAGCCTAAACGCAAA
>NW_007192941.1:0-886 GCF_000164805.1 Carlito syrichta
GCTGTGAACATGCCACTGCACTCCAGCCTGGGTGACAGAGTGAGACTCTGACTCAAAAAATTTAATAAAAGATACCTATAGAACATTCTACCCAACAACCACAAAATATGTATTCTACTCATCACCTCATGGATACTCTAAGATTGTCCACATCCTTGGCCATAAATCAAGCATAAAAAAATGTCTTAAAATTAAAATACTGCCATGAACCATCTCAGATCACAGTGGAATAAAAATAAATATCAACACCAACAAAGTTCCCCCCAAACCCATAAAGACATGGGCACTAAACAGCATGATGCCAAGCAACTCTTGGAAATCAAATTAGAGATTAAAATATACCTGAAAAAAAATGAAAATGAAGAAACATCTTACAAAAACCTCCGAGATGCCATGAAATCAATACTAAGAGGGGATTTCATATTTCTACAAACACACTTTAAAAAATGGAAACGTCACAAGTAAACAGCCTAGCAAATCACCTAAGGGAGCTGGAAAAGCAAGATCACCAAAACTCTAACTTCAGTAGAAGAATCCAGATCACCAAAATAAAAACCCAAATTAGGGACATAGAAGACAAAAAGAAAATCCAAAAAAAAATCAATGAAACACAAAGCTGGTTCTTTGAAAGGATAAACAAGATTGATGGACCTCTAGCTAGACTGACTAAGAAAAAGAGAGAAAACACCCAAATAAACACAATCAGAAATGCAAAAGGTCAAATCACAACTGACCCCAAAGAAATAGAAAGGATTATCAGAGATGACTATGTACACTTATAAGGAAACAAACTTGAAAACCTAAAGGAAATGGAGGAGTTTCTGATATCACACAACCTCCCCAAGTTGAAACAAGAAGAAATTGAGACCCTAAATAGACCAATAAC
>NW_007192942.1:0-462 GCF_000164805.1 Carlito syrichta
TTTTTTTTTTTTTTTGAGTTGGAGTCTCATTCTGTCGCCCAGTCTGGAGGGCAGTGGCATGCTCCCAGCCATCGCAGCCTCAACCTGCTGGGCTCCAGCGATCCTTCCACCTCAGCTTTCCAAGTAGCTGGAATGACAGGCACGCGCCCTGAAGCCCAGCTAATTTTTTGATTTATTGTAGGGACAAGGCCTCGCCAAGTCGCCCAGGCTGGTCTTGAACCCGTGCGCTCAGGCAATCCTCTCTCTTCCACTTTCCAAAGTGCTGGGGTTACAGATTTGAGCCACCACGCCCGGCCCAAGTCCAGGAATTTGAGTCCAGCCGGGACAATCTAGCGAGACTCTGTCTCTACAAAAAACAAAAAAATTAGCCAGGCATGGTGGCACGTGCCTTTAGTCCCAGTTATTTGGGAGGCGGAGGTGGGAGGATCATCTGAGCCCAGGTGAGTGGTGATCATGCCATTG
>NW_007192943.1:0-1046 GCF_000164805.1 Carlito syrichta
TGTGTGTGTGTGTGTATATATATATATATATACCTGTATATATGTACTGAATTTAGAAAATAACATAAATACTTATTTCTAAAGTCATAAAAGTAGTTTTGAGTTTCTAAGTAGGAAGAGTTTGCAAAGATGAATAATTCTTTATATATTTTCTCCAAATGTACTCATTACATTTTATACTTGATATGCACATTTGCCCAGCAGGTCGAGGCTGCGGTGGCCGGGAGCGGCCACTGCATTCCAGTCTGGGTGACAGAATGAGACTCCGACTCAAAAAAAAAATAAAAATAAAAAAATGAAATACACGTTGGGTGGCTGAAAACTTATATTGTTTGTTTAGTTCATAAAATGAATGTTATATAATTTCTTTGCTTTTGGAAAGTAAAATAGAAAGAGGCCAAGATTTGTTCAGCTTCATGATAAGGAAAGAGTAGATAATATTTAAGAAATATAGACTTTAAATTCGTCTTATAGCCAAGAATTTTTACTATATCATAACAAAATATTAAGTTCTATTAGCTAAATTCTAAAACATTTCCTGTATAATCTATCATCTATGGCCTCAAGGTAGGTTCAAATATTACCTGAATATAAAAAATAAATATAAACTATTGGTAGTAACCATGTGTAATTTATCTATGCCAGAGTTTCAGGTGAAAAAAATCTATCTAACAAGGACAAGATTGCAGTAACAAGGGTATGTCTGCCCTATGTCTGCAACTAAGACAGTAAAAAATTAAGAATACTATTTTTAATAAGTTCTTATTAGTCAAGGATAGTAACAAGAAACAACGAGTAAGAAAATTTATGAAAAAATATTAAGTTGAACAAAATCATTTGATAGAGTAGAAAAAATTTTAAAGAATTCAACTTAAATTTAGAAAAGAAAAAAATGTGGAACAAGCATAATATAAGCTTAGGAAATTCATAAATGTGCTTATGCTGCAAAATTAGTAAGAAGCAATCTTGAGGTCAGACTTTCTTGTTTTCTAGTTTTTCACTAAAACTTTAGGTTATATTATATAATCTGGAGATTATTTAAAGGT
>NW_007192944.1:0-10382 GCF_000164805.1 Carlito syrichta
AGGACTGGATTAAAAAATGTGGTACATATACACGATGGAATACTACGCAGCCATAAAAAAGAACAAAGTCATGAATTTCGCTGCAACCTGGATGGAACTAGAGTTTATAATACTGAGTGACCTCTCACAAAAACAAAAATCCGAATATCACATGTTCTCACTCATATAATGGACCTTGAACATCCAATGCAATACTATGAGAAAATGACGGATGGTACTGGGAAACTATGAGGGGGAGGGGGATGGGATTAACAGTAGCAAATATCTGTCGGGGGATGGGAAAACACTTCTTATCTACAGGGTGCCTGAATGAAACGTCATTGTACACCTAACCCTTAACTGTACCCCACAAAACCATAATAAAAAATACTGATTAATGAAAAAAAAAAAAAATTCCTTTGACTACATGATATTAATATTTAAGACATTCTTTAATGTTATCATATGGAAAAGTATTTAGCATTAAATATATTATGTAATACAAAATAATTACATTTTAAAATTAATTTGTGCTCAAAAACTGTTTATTTTTTAATCAAGATTGTTGTTTTTTTTTTTACTTTAGGACAAAATTTTTTATACAAAAGTCTTTCATATGCAAAATTATTCTCTTTCCTTTATAACTTTCTTACCAAACATACACCTTTATATCTGTAACTCTTTTTACATCTCTCTCTCTCTCTCCTATTTACTGTTTTTCTTTCCTCCTTTTTTATAAATAACCTTTAAATAATCTCCAGATTATATAATATAACCTAAAGTTTTAGTGAAAAACTAGAAAACAAGAAAGTCTGACCTCAAGATTGCTTCTTACTAATTTTGCAGCATAAGCACATTTATGAATTTCCTAAGCTTATATTATGCTTGTTCCACATTTTTTTCTTTTCTAAATTTAAGTTGAATTCTTTAAAATTTTTTCTACTCTATCAAATGATTTTGTTCAACTTAATATTTTTTCATAAATTTTCTTACTCGTTGTTTCTTGTTACTATCCTTGACTAATAAGAACTTATTAAAAATAGTATTCTTAATTTTTTACTGTCTTAGTTGCAGACATAGGGCAGACATACCCTTGTTACTGCAATCTTGTCCTTGTTAGATAGATTTTTTTCACCTGAAACTCTGGCATAGATAAATTACACATGGTTACTACCAATAGTTTATATTTATTTTTTATATTCAGGTAATATTTGAACCTACCTTGAGGCCATAGATGATAGATTATACAGGAAATGTTTTAGAATTTAGCTAATAGAACTTAATATTTTGTTATGATATAGTAAAAATTCTTGGCTATAAGACGAATTTAAAGTCTATATTTCTTAAATATTATCTACTCTTTCCTTATCATGAAGCTGAACAAATCTTGGCCTCTTTCTATTTTACTTTCCAAAAGCAAAGAAATTATATAACATTCATTTTATGAACTAAACAAACAATATAAGTTTTCAGTCAACAGTGTGATTTACCAAAATAAAAATGTGCATATCAAGTATAAAATGTAATGAGTACATTTGGAGAAAATATATAAAGAATTATTCATCTTTGCAAACTCTTCCTACTTAGAAACTCAAAACTACTTTTATGACTTTAGAAATAAGTATTTATGTTATTTTCTAAATTCAGTACATATATACAGGTATATATATATATATATACACACACACACACATACATATCTCTGTGTATAATCATAAATTATCAAAAACATTTAAATTTTTTCCAGCAAGTACAAGTTGATATCAGCATTTTTCTAAATCAATGAGTTAGCGAGTGAGGGAAAAATTGAGTACATTCTAAATTTTTCCATAGCAGTTTAGAATATGACAAGGAGAGAAATTAATCTGCCTATTAATATTTTTGCTCTTTAGAATTCATATTACACATTCCAACACATTAATTGTTATGGATAAGTATGAATCAGGCTGACTGTGCACTGGTTACCAACTTGTCTGAGTCAGGTGAAACAGAAAACCTATGCACACAAGTTAAATCAAGATTGATTACTGACAGACAACTCTCTTCTCACCGAGGTACCCACTGCTCCCTCGCTGTGCCCTCAAAACACCTGTTTTTCCACTCTAAAAAAGAAAATAAACAAACAAAAAATGATTTTTTACTTACATGTAGAAGACCAGGGACTACAGAAGCCTAGGATTTATGGTGAGCCGGCCAATCCCCCATGGTCCAAGAAGATGTCTAGGAAGATGGATTCTCCACTGCACGTGCCCACTTGCACTGCAGTTGAGGGACCACAGAATTCCCCCTTGTCCTGGGTTTCATACCCTGTGACTTCATGACACACAGGTTATAGCACTGAAGGGCATTCCTGGGCGAGAACTGAAGCATAGCCTAAAATGTTCCAGTCAGTTTTTGCCTATCAAAATTACATTTCTAGCACATTCCACAGTTATTCTTGAGAACTATAAGTCAGAAAATGTGTAGAACTGGGTCATTCCAAGGCCAGCTGGAGAATTTTCTTGGAATCAGGAACTTCATCATAGATGTTTGAAACACTGTACTATTTAGCATCTTCTGCAAACCATACATATAAAAAAAATGCGTAAGTATATTAGGTACATAGAGTTGCCTGTGACAATGTGACTTAATCTATTATCTCTATCTCATTTCTTTATCCTGAAAATGAAGAGAAAGCCAGGACTAATCTCAGATACATAAAATCATTGTTAGACTTCTATGAAGAAATTATAACAGTCTCATAATAAACTCTCAATAAATGTTAACTAATACTATTATGTTATGTCTAGTTCTTTTGCTGTTTTTCTATCTATCTAATCACTGCCACCCAACGTGTATTTCATTTTTTTTATTTTTATTTTTTTTTGAGTCGGAGTCTCATTCTGTCACCCAGACTGGAATGCAGTGGCCGCTCCCGGCCACCGCAGCCTCGACCTGCTGGGCTCCGGCGATCCTTCCACCTCAGCCTTCCAAGTAGCCGGAATTACAGGCATGCGCTACCACGCCCGGCTGATTTTTTGATTAATTGTAGAGATGAGGTCTTGCTGCCCAGGCGGGTCTCGAACCCGCGGGCTCAGGCGATCCACTCACCTCAGCCTCCCAAAGGCGGGGGATTACAGACTGAGCCACCGAGCCCGGCTCCAACGTGTATTTTTATCAGAGCAAAATATATTTTACTTTCATCCTTGAAGTTTGTGCACAGTCTTTATTTTACCTAAGTCTTCTGTCTTTTCTCTACCTGTCTTTTCTCATCTATCTTTTTCCGTCTTACTTGTCACTCCTTTTTGGAAGACACGTCAGTTTTTATCAAAAGACTGACTAGAAGCGTCTCGAGAATAAAATACAATTTTATTCTGATTTCATAAGACTTAGAAGCTCAGAAAAATGTGTTTAATGGCTAAATGTACCTATGTATTTTGAAGAAGGATTGCATTAATGTCATCCAAATGAGCTAAGGAAAAGCCAAGAAAATATTTGGAAATTACTTTTTGAAGGTGTAAGAATAATGAGCAGTATTCATTAAGTACTGTACTTGAAATAATGGTGTAGAAGAGTACAACTGGAGAGAAAAAAAATGAAGAAAAAGAAAGACAAACTCTTGGGACATAAATAGTGGTTGACTATATCTTAATACAAAATATGTAGGATCCACAGATTCCACAATTCTAGGCTTTTTGATTCAAGAGTGTGGGATTGAAATGCATCTATGAGAAAGCGAAAAATACTGGTCTAATACAGTATTTCTTTTTATTTTTCTTGCTTTCTTTTTTCCACAGGTTAAATTGTTTTTATTAATTTACAACAAAATTGTTTTCAAATGACTTAACACAAGAACCTAGAGAGAACATCATGACTGCACTGTTATAAAGTTAAAAGGCCAATTCTTTTCATTATCAGCTGAATTTCATTGCCAGGTGAAATTCTGGAGCTCGTTTAGTATTTCTTTTTAAATTGGGAATATCAGTTTTATGTGAAGTGAAGGGAATTTGGGATGATGCGTAAACTTGAGAAACAAACATCACAATCTTTTATCAGAATGCAGAATTTAGTCAGTCTCCACTCTCTCTAGAAGTCCCTTAATCCAGAAGGACAAACCCAAAGTGCAACAGAACTGGGTAGAAATGACAAATAATCGAACATAAATAATAGGCATCATTTGGGATAGCAAAGGAAGATTTCTGCCAAATCTATTCTTAGAAATTTAAATTAAGACGGCTCGATGGCTCAGCCTGTAATCCTGTGCCTTTGGGAGGCCGAGGTGAGTGAATTGCCTGAGCCCACGGTTCGAGACCCGCCTGGGCAGGTGAGACCTCATCTCTACAATAAATCAGCCGGGCGTGGTAGCGCGTGCCTGTAATTCCAGCTACTCTGAAGGCTGAGGCGGAAGGATCGCAGGAGCCCAGCAGGTCGAGGCTGTGGTGGCCAGGAGCAGCCACTGCACTCCAGTCTGGGCGACCGAGTGAGACTCCAACTCAAAAAAAAAAAGAAAAGAAAAGAAAAGAAAAGAAAAGAAATTTAAATTATATCCAGTTATGATTTTTGCTTTGGTTCCCAGTATTATAGTAGCAGAACAGTATAATGAAATTATTTTTTTAATATCAAGTATTGTGAGTAGTTAAGATTGTATTCTACCTACAAGCTAATATGGTAACCTGAAATAGGCCAGGCATGATGGCTCAAGTCTGTAATTCCAACATTTGGGAGACCAGGGTGAGGGAATTGTCTGAGCCTTCAGGTTTGAGAACAACCAAAGCAACTTGGCGAGACCTCATCTCTACAATAAAAATAAAAAAAATTAGCCAGGTGTGGTAGATGACAACTGGCTACTTGGAAGACTGAGGCAGAAGGATAGCCTGAGCCCAGCAGGTTGACGATGGGGTGACCCTGAGCGTACCACTGCACTCCACTCTGGGCAATGGAGTGGAACTCCAATTAAAAAAAAATAAATAAATAAAAAGATGACCTGTAACTGCTTCAGGGATGCTAGCAAAGACATAAGACTGCTGCATTAAAGACAACTTTTTTATTACTCATGGAAAAAGCAAAAGCCAGAGCTTGTCAGTTGCCCTTTAATCCCTAATTCCCACAGAGGTTACTCAAAATGCTGGTGAAAGATGCCTCCAAACGCAGTAGACTGCATTACAGGAACGGAACACTATATTTGAGAGACTATCTGCTTTTACAGCAAGCAGAGTCAAGCTTGAATTCTGTCCAGGGGAAACCATAAGCTTATCCCTTAAGACTGTTCATTGCAAACATAACTCTGAAAGATGTCCCAGGTAATGAGCAGTCAGGGCCTTGCATTCTTGGCAAAGATGGCAACCTGGAGGAAATCTTGGTCCATCGTGGATTACCTGTAGACCCTTAGCAGCCATTGTTAGCCTGTCAGGTACAGTGCCAATTCAAGCTAAGAGAAAGCTGAAATAGGCTTAAAGAAGTGTGAACTGATAAAAATCCAGTTTGAATGACCTCTAATAATCACCAAGAGAGACAAAAATTATTGCACACTCAAGCTATTTTACTATATAAAGAGAAGTATTAAGTTTACCACCATATTCAAAAAATGTCATTTGGTATTAAGACAAATTAAAAAAAAACATTTACTATATTCAATATTCTTTAATTTTCCATATGTAGAAATCCACATTTCTAAAGCATCATACATCTTCCTCATATGGTCTTTATTGCTGTTTCATTTGGGTAATTTTTCAGAGTTGTTATCTGGGAATTAACTTGCACATAGCAGATCAAAACTTAAAAAACAATTTAGAAACATTTAAAAATGAATCATAGCTTTTTTTTCATATTGGAACATAATCTATAAAAACATTCATTCCAAGGTAATTCTTCTAATACCATAATGTTAACCATTAATAAAAAAATTCCAAGCCGGGCTCAGTGGCTCAGCCTGTAATCCCGTGCCTTTGGGAGGCTGAGGTGAGTGGATTGCCTGAGCCCGCGGATTCAAGACCCGCCTGGGCAACTTGGTAGACCTCATCTCTACAATAAATCAAAAAATTAATCAGATGTGGTAATGCGCATATGTAATTCCAGCTACCTGGAAGGCTGAGGCGGAAGGATCGCCAGAGCCCAGCAGGTGGAGACTGCGGTGGCCGGGAGCGGCCACTGCACTCCAGTCTGGACGACAGAGTGAGACTCCAACTCAAAAAAAAATTAAAAATAAATAAATAAATAAATAAATAAATAAATAAATAAATTCCAGGACTTTCTTTTCAGAGAAAATTTAAAATATTATACAATTATAGTAGCATTCTATCTCCAGTATCCAGTTGTCAGAATCAGGTTTTAACAACAGTTTCTCAAATAACCACAAAACCTCTGCACAGAAATACCTATGATAAACATGTTTATAGCTAGCATTGTGAAGAAATACATTTTAATTTTGAATTTAATTTTTAAAATTTTATATTTATTTATGTATTTATTTATGTATTTATGTATTTATTTTGAGTTGGAGTCTCACTCTGTCACCCAGACTGGAATGCAGTGGCCGCTCCCAGCCACCACAACCTCGACCTGCTGGGCTCCAGCGATCCTTCCGCCTCAACCTTCCAAGTAGCTGGAATTACAGGCGTGCGCTACCAGAACCAGCTGATCTTTTGATTTATTGTAGAGATGAGGTCTCGCTACCCAGGTGGGTCTCGAACCCGGGGCTCAGGCAATCCACTGACCTCAGCCTCCCAAAGGCGCGGGATTACAGACTGAGCCACCGAGACCAGCTAATATTTATATTTATTTAACGAAATCCAGCAGAATAGCCAAATAATTTCAATTTTATTACCAGCAATATGATATGGTAATATTTTAAAGAAAATTCTCTATAAAATGGAAATAAAATCTTTCTAAGATAGCTTTATATTTATTATTTACTAAATAATAATGAAAAAGAAAATGACCACTTAAATTTTGCAATTTAGGTGAACATAATAACTACCTGAGACATATTTTAAAATAAAATTCTAAATAAAATAAAATAAAATGTTTACTCTGGTGAAATCAATGTGAGACACAAAAATAGTTCATTAAATGCATTATTTATTGATTTTATTTAGTTTGTAAAATTTTATCAATTGATATTGGATTTGACTCTTCACATTATATATTGTTATCACCATTACTTATACCTTCATATTATTTTAAAATGATAGCACTTCTAGAACATTTACCTAAACACCATTCTTTAACTCTTATTTAAGTAAATAATTTCTCTATTCATTGAGGGAATACACTGTGTGTAAATTTAATAAAACTATTGTCAACATATTAACTACAAATGCAGTCATGTGGCCAAAGAGAAGTGTATTGGGTTTTTTTGTTGCTTGTTTGAGCCACAAACTTAAATGCTTACCACAATGCAAGCTCATTATTTTCCAGTTCTGTAAATCAGAAACCAAAATGGGTCTCATCAGGCTCAAATCAAAATGTTGACAGTGGTGCTCTAGGTCTTTAGTTGCTCTAAGGGACCATGTGTTTTCTTGAATCTTCCTTAGTTTAGTGTTCACTCACAATCTTTAGCTCATGATTCCTTTTCTCCATCTTCAAAGTCAGTAAAACTGGGTCAAATTATTTTGTTTGTTTTTAAATTGCTTTATTAATATATAATTAATTTACCATGAAATTCACACATTAAAAAATGTAATGGTCTTTAGACTATTCATATATCATAATCAGAATTTTAGAACATTTTCATCAATTGTAAAAGAAACCATGTATCCTTTAGCTATCATATTTCTTATTCTCACCATCTCTTCTTCAACCACGAAACAACCACTAATCTGCTTACTGTCACTATAGATTTTCCTATATTTGGCTTTTATATGAATGAAATGATAGTTTATGCAGTCATTTTTGACTGGCTTCTTTCACTTGTCATAACATTTGAATTGTTTCAACACCATTTGTTGGCAACAACTCTTTTCTTCCCATTTGACCATAGATATATCAGTATATTGATGGACTCCTAAGTTTATGCCATTGGACTATATGCCTATCTTTGTGCCAGTAACACATGCTCTTGATTACTGTTGTTTTGTAATATGTTTTGAAGCTGGTAAGTACGAGTCATCCTAATTTGTTTTCTTTTTAGAATTGTTTTGACTTTTTGCATTCCATGAAATTCCATATGAATTTTAGAATCAGGTCATTCATTTCTACAAAGAAGTCAGATTAAATTAATTAGGAATGGCATTCAATCTGTTTATCAGTTTGGAAGTATTGCCATCTTAACAGTGTTAAGTCTTTTGATTCAAGTACATTGAATATTTTTTATTTATTTAGAACTTTAATTTATTTGAACAGTTACTTATACTTTTTAGAATATGTTTGCACTTGTTTGTTAAATTTATCCTTTAGTATAGCAAGCCTTTGCATAATTTCATGTAGTTTAACATTGATGAAGGAAAAAAAAAAGTGATTTCTTCTAGGGACCACTCTTTGTATGGGGTTTGCACATTATTTCATGTCTGCATTTTTTTGTTTGTTTGTTTGTTTTTTCAGGTACTCTAATTTGCTTCTGTTGCAGGAGTTTTTAACTCTCCTGGCAGCTTATACCAGCAATTTTGAGTTTTTGTCTCATGACCAAGCACATTAAGGAATGTGGACACTGAAAGGATGAGTGAAAGAAGAAGTTTATTAAGCAACAAAGCTCTCCAGAGAAGAGAGGATGCCTGAAATGGCTTACCAGTGCTAGGAGTTTGTGATTTTCTCTTGTCTTTTCTGGAGGTATTTCTTTCATTTACATCTCATCCTTCCCTTACTTCCTGAGACCTGATTCTTATTGGGATCAGGTCCTTGATCAATGTTACTCCATCTTGTATATTACCCATAAGTACCAAAGAAAAGTCCCCTGGTGGGGGGGAGATAAAACTGCAATGCAAATGCTGTGTTAATGATATTATAATAAGCTAAGGTCAAGTTAGGACATTTAGTTAAGCTACTGTGTCTGCTTTTAAAAGTTCCTTTTAAGAACACCCTAGGTAGAGAGGATGTTCTACACCACGTTAACCACATTTTCAGCCAATAATTATATAATGGAAGTAGTGCAGGGAGCATTCCCACAGGTGTTAAGTCTCCCAGAGACCCTCCCTTTCTGTCTGCCTAACCAGTTTCTGACTTAGCTCTTCTCTCATGCCCACATCACAAAGAGATGCATATTAGGTTAACTGACATGTCTAAATCATCCTAGTATATGTGAGTGTGGGTGTGTAAGTGTGAGTGTGCCCTATGATAAAATGGTGTGATAAACTCTAGCCACCTGTAATCCCAAACTGTAATAATTGGGTTAAAAACTTCATAAATGAACGAATAAATCCAAATTATGTTCAAATGGAAATTTATAAAATTTATGATAATAATATGAATGTGAAATGATAAGCAATATGGTACCAAGGCTCTCAGCAAGTCTACCATATTTGCTACTGTTTATTTTTAAGCTGTGTGGCAGTAATAGGTTCTCAAAATTTTCACTTTGCAAACATTTGTTTAATCCATCGCCACTATGATGACCATCACTCATGGACTCACTAAAAATTGGGTCACTATCTTACTTGTTTGTATTAATCTTTTAAAAATGTATGTATAGCTCACATTTATTCCAATATTTAATATTGAAAGTGTTTGGAGTTTTTGTTTAGAAGTTTGGTGATGTTTTTGTGACCTGAAATATGTTGTTAGGAACTTAACTCTTGGGAATATACCTGGAGGAACTCAGATCATTCTACAAAAAAGATACTTGCACATGTATGTTTGTTGCAGCTCTATTCACAATAGCAAAAAACATGGAACCAACTATGTTGCTCATCCAAGCTGGACTGGATAAAGAAAATGTGGTACATATATACAATGGAATATTATACAGCCATAAAGAAGGACAAATATATGGACTTTGCAGCAATTTGGATGGATTTGGAGTCAATCAAACTCAGAGATCTATCACAGAAACAAAGAATAGAGTACCATATGTTCTCACTCATAAGCGGAACTTGAACAATTATAATACTATGAGAAAGCTTTTGGCAGTAATGGGAAACTGTCCGGGGTGGGGGTTGGGATTGGCAGTTGAGAGAAACTGCTAGGGGAGGGAAGGGCATACCTCATCAACAAGGGTACCTGCATAATCAATGTTTGCATACCTAACCCTGAATTGTACCCCATATCTTTATAAAGAACTTAACTCTTATTTATATCAACTAGCCTATGATAAAATTGTTTTTTTTTTTGAGTTGGAGTTTCACTCGGTCGCCCAGACTGGAGTGCAGTGGCCGCTCCCGGCCACCGCAGGCTCGCCTACTGGGCTCCAGCGATCCTTCCGTCTCAGCCTTCCGAGTAGCCAGAATTACAGGCACATGCTACCATGCCCAGCTGATTTTTTGATTTATTGTAGA
>NW_007192944.1:10402-15929 GCF_000164805.1 Carlito syrichta
CCTCAGCCTCCCAAAGGCGCGGGATTACAGGCTGAGCCACCAAGCCCGGCTGATAAAATTGGTTTTGTTATACATTGTTTCACTTAAAGTTTTCAAGAACCTATTGGCAACATTAAATGGAGACTGTATTTGTATTTTTATGCTACTATAACGGGAATTAGTTTTTCAACATCATTTGGGAATTGTTCATTGCAAGCATATAGAAATATAATTGATCTTTGTGTGTTGATTCTGTATCCTGCAACTTTTCAAATTCATTGAATAGTTCTAATAGATTTTAACAGAATTCTTACTATTATCTATATAAAGCATCTGTGACTCGATGGTTTTTCTTTTTTGCTTTCAATCTTGTTTACTTTTTAAAATTTTTATTTATTCTTCTTTTCTAAATTGCCCTAGATAAAAATCTCAAGTACAGTGGAAAGACAGAAGTGGTGAAAGTAGACATCTTTGACTTTTTCCTGATCTTAGAGAGTAGGTATCCTGCCTTTCACCATTAAGTGTAGTGGTAGCTGTGGGATTTCATAGATGCTCTTTATCAGACTGAGAAATTCCTCTTCTATTCTTAATTTGTGCTGAATTTTTTAAAAGCTTTTTTGTGTCTATTGTGATGATCATATGATTACCTGGTTTTATTCTTATGAGATATATTATATTAATTGATTTTTAGATGTTAGATAAACCTTGTATCCCTCAGATAAATGCCTATGATCATGGCATACAATTATTTTTATAAGTACTTTTATTTATTTTGCTAGTATTTTGTTGAAGATTTTGCAGGAGTCTGCCTGAAGTTCTTTGAGCTCTTGATGTGTAGATTATTTTTTTTAATAATTTTTAAAACTTTGTAGTCATTTGTTGCTTTTTTTTCTCTTTTTTCTCTCTTTACTTTCAGCACTCCCGTTGTTTGTGTGTTGGTAATAGTTAATGGTGTCCTGCATTTTTCTGAGGTTCTGTTTATTTTTCTTCATTCTTTTTTTTTCTCTCTTTTTATATCAGCTTGAACATCTCTATTGATCTTTCTTCAAGTGCACTATTTTTTTTTTTCTGAAAGGTCAAACCTGTTGTCGAGTCCCTCTTAGTGATTTTTTTAGAGTTTTTTTTATTGTATCTTTCAAATCTGAAATTTCCATTTTATTTTTATTTATAATTTCTCTCTGTTTATTGATCTTTTCTATTTAATGTGACATCATTATTATAACTTTCTTTACTTCTTTAATCATGCTTATCTCTAGTTACGTGAACATATTTATAATGGTTACGTTAAAATCTAACATCCAATTACTTGTGACAAGTAGTTTCTGTTTCTGTTGCTTGATCTTATTCTGAAGTGTGGCCATACTTTTCTGCTCTTTTGCATGACTTGTAAATTTTTTTTGGAAAGTTGGTTCAGGTTGAGCATGCCTACTCCAGAAATCCAAATTTCAAAATACTCCAAAATTCAAAACTTTTGAAAGTCATGATGCAGAAGTGAAAAATTCTACATCTGACATCATATGACAGGTCACAGTAAAAACACAGTCAAAACTTGGTTGCGTTCACAAAAGTTATTAATTATATTGTATACAATTACTTTCTGGTTATGTGCTTAAGGTGCATATAAAACATACATGAATGCTATGCTTAGACGTGGGTCCTATTCCCAGGATATCTTATTATGTATATTCAAATATTCCAAAATCAACACAAAACAACAAAAGTAAAAAAGGTAAAAAAAAAAAAAAAAAAGAGAGAGAGAGAGAGAAAATAAAAAACAATTCTGGTTCCAAGCATCTCAGACAGAATATACTCAACCTGTATTTTAGATACAACTTTGTAGCAACACTGAATACAGTTCCCCACCCTCACCCCAAAACACTGGGTCATATTATTGTTATTTGCTTGATATTTGACATTTGACTGGCTGAATTATTTCAGGAAAGTCTATTTCTTTCTCTAGTCCCTCAGTATTAAGTCTCTGATATTTTTCAGAGAGACATAGAGTTATGGATGTCCATTATCATTCTGTGATTACAGTAGGAGTGATATGACTCTCTCTGTCTTTCTAACCATTATGCAATTGTCAAGCTCCACCTATTGCCAAGAAATTGTTTTATTGTTATCAACAATGTTCAGGGCATAAATTCCCCTACAAACAGATTCAATAAAATTATGGGTTTTAAACATATATTTTCTGAGGTTAGTGTTTTTTTTTTTTTCAATTTGTTCTTACTGGTAGGGACTTTTCCCAATTATCTTATTTCCTCATTTTTTTTCTACAAACTATCATGCCTGACATTCCAGACTCTATTTTCCTAAGATCTATGAATCTTTTGCCACTTGTCTTTTACCACAACCTTCCCTGTTCTTGAGAGACCTTTTAGGCTAAAACTTTTTCAAGAGCCATTGCATGGTTGTATATGAGTATAAAGTTAGTTTCTTTGATAAATGGTTAGGAGCTATACAAAAGGATACAAGATGTAGTCAATATACCCAATGAACAGTCATTTTAGCATGGTTTAGCTTTGCCATGGTTTTCTAGCAGTTCACTTTAACTTGTTCTCTAATCATTAGCCAAGGACAGAACCAGTTCCTCAGAGGTAGCTCTTGATAATTGATTTCCAACCATCTCCTCAACTTGTTTTTTACTCATTAGTTTTTCTATCCCAAGTATTTACATAAAACAGATTAACCTAATCAGCCCCTCAAGACCTTCCTGACACAGACCCCATCAACATGGCACCAGTCATATTACTGACCCATCCATCTGCCTGCTGACCATCACCTGATGTCAGTACCTGGGATTACCTGTCACCTTCCTGATGACATGGAACAGACCACCACCAAATTCCCTTAACAATCTGCCCACACCAAAGGGAAGGTTTGAAAGCATTCAACTTCAAGCAACCATTCACTGGCGCCAGGCCATGTGTGTTCTTTGAGTTTTGGCCACCACGCTTTCTTAGCTTCGGCCCTCTCTCCTACCTTGGGGAGGTGAATCTCTCTCTCTTTCTCTCTCTCTCTCTCTTTCTCTCTCTCTCTCTCTCTCTCTCATTTACTTCCCAAAGAAACTAAATTTTCCAGTCTAACTTCTGAGCAATTCTTTGTATTTTTTGCATGGTATCGGATTGCAGAAACCGCCCCTGATTGGTCTGATTTAACATTTTAGAGGCTCCAGCAAGATTCTAACTTAACGCTATCTATTTTATGTCCTGTTTCTCGCCTGTTCTAAGCAAAATCTCTAGAGTTCTTGAGTTGATGATGGGGACACTGGTAAGGCTCTTTTTTTCTTTTTCTTTTTTGCTTTTTTGAGTCACTCCCTCACATAATGCCAGGCGGGGTGTGACACAAAACTTGAGGATTATTTGACCCAACACTAAAGTGAATTTTGTGGTAAGAATGGGGAACAAAGCTTTAAAATGAAGTTTATTTGAGAAAGAAAGGAGGAAAGGTAGACATGTCAGAGATAGCATGGGTGAGAGAAATTGCATTTTTTGCTTTTTCAATAAACTTGATATACCTTCACAATGATTAACATGCTAAAGAGGGTGGGGTGGAGCCCAAGAAATCTTTCTTCCAGAGAGATTGGCATCTCTCTGCCTCGATGGGAGAACTGGGCAGTCTTTTCCAGGAAGACTTGTTAGACATTTTCTTTTCTTTCCTTTTATTTTGTCATCCCAGTATTAATGTTTTTTTTTGTTTTTTGTTTTGAGTTGTAGTCTCACTCTGTCTCCCAGACTGGAGTGCACTGGCCGCTCCCGGCCACCGCAGCCTCGACCTGCTGGGCTCCGGCGATCCTTCCTCCTCAGCTTTCCAAGTAGCCGGAATTACAGGCATGTGCTACCACGCCCAGCTGATTTTTTGATTTATTTTAGAGATGAGGTCTTGCTGCCCAGGCGAGTCTCGAACCCGTGGGCTCAGGCAATCCACTCACCTCAGCCTCCCAAAGGTGCGGGATTACAGGCTGAGCCACTGAGCCCGGCTTTATTAATGTATTTTTAAGGGAAAGGGAAGTAACCTAGGTGCCCATCAATAAGATAAATGATAAGTAAAATGTAGGGTATGCATATAATACGATATTATACTGCAGACAGAATTAAATTGACATATAAAAACATGGATGGATCTCAAAAACATAATGATATGAAAAGGAAAACAGAAAAAATTAAATATCAAAATACCATTTGTATAAATTTGCAGGCACCCAAAAATACTTTTTCTTCAAGAATATAAATGCAAGAAAAGAAACATAGAAGGAGATATATTAAATATATGAGAACATATACTCACAGGGGATAGATATTTGGTTGGGCTGCAGAGTGTTCAGGAGCCTGGGTATTGCTACTATTCTTTTAGCCACCAAGATTATAGACCTTGTCACTAATCCTTCTTCTCCTTTGGGCTTAAACCTTTTCCCACGACAACTCAGTTTCTTTGATTTATTCTTTTTTTTTTCTTTTTTAAATATGGGGGGGTTCAGGATTAGGTATACAGGTGGTCATTGCACAGGTAAAGTTTGGGCCTCCCTTTGGTCTCCACTTTGGTTTGAGATCAGGTACCCTTATTGATGTTTCCCCACCCCATTCCTGGCATTATCCCACTACCACCAATCCCTTTCGTCTAGTATTATGGTAAATGTTCAGGGTCCACTTAGGAGTGAGAGCATATGGTACTCAGGTTTTTTGTTTCTGTGATAGATCACTGAGTATGACAGACTCAAAGTCCATAAATCCATTCAAGTTGCTGCGAAGTCAAATGTTTGTCCTTCTTTATATCTGTTAGACGTTTTCAATTCACAAGTTTATGAGCTAAAAGGGGGCTTATCATTTCTATGACTTTAGATTCTCTTCTGAGAACTATCTTGGCAAGCTAAGAGGGTGGGGTGGACTGATAGTCCACATTGAATTCACATTTCATCCTGCAGGACCCTTTAGCCTGCCAACAGGGTGTCAGGATCTTGTCTAAAAGCCTGCCTAAAAGAAATTTATCTATCAATGCCTGTACTGACTACCCTGCCTCTCCTCACACTAGTAAAATTGTCCCTATAAACTTTATAAAATTAATGAGGGGAGAAGGAAGGAGGAATAATGAAAATGAACCAAGATTGCAGCACACTCAGCCTTACACATTAGGTCAACTTTCTCTCTGATTTTCTTCCTCATAGTTGTTTGGTGCCTATTACTTCAGAATTATGTAGACTCTGCTATAAGATAATAGTTCCCTTAATCGCTCTATAGATATCAACTTGAACATTTCCTATGTAATGTAATAGATTCATAAATTCCAAGAATAAGAAAATGAACATCTTTGTGAATTCATCATTATGTCTATCAAATACAGCCAATTAGAATGACACAGGCAAATATAGGCAAATATAAACTTGTCCAGAATGATAAATGCAGGAATGGGCATGGCCTTATAATGATCTAAATTCCTGATATATAGTAAGTTTCTATGAGATTTATGAAAAATTCTTATTTTCTCAAATTAAAATATTTTAGGTCATAAAATAAGCAATTGTAAGTGCTTATTCACCCTTCTTTCTTTT
>NW_007192944.1:15949-70300 GCF_000164805.1 Carlito syrichta
ACGTCTTTCTTTCTTTTTTTTTTTTTTTGAGTTGGAGTCTCACTCTGTCACCCAGACTGGAGTGCAGTGGCCGCTTCCGGCCACCGCAGCCTCGACATGCTGGACTCTGGCGATCCTTCCTCCTCAGCCTTCCGAGTAGCCGGAATTACAGGCATGCGCTACCACGCCCGGCTAATTTTTGATTTATTGTAGAGATGAGGTCTCGCTGCCCCAGGCGGGTCTCGAACCCGCGGGCTCAGGCAATCCACTCACCTCAGCCTCCCAAAGGCGTGGGATTACAGGCTGAGCCACCGAGCCCGGCTTCACCCTTCTTTTTAAAACTTATAAATTAAAATAAAACCTTAATAAGTAAGTGAACCACTTGTGATTTCATTACTTACATTATTGTGGTTCTTTCTTAAAGACAGAGCTATATGTCTGAAAATATATTCTTCATTTGACTTAATCAGTGCATATGCTGCTTTCAATATCAGAGTCTCTGAATTAAAACAATAGATTATCAAGGTATTCTGACTTACATACATAAAAATCTATAACCATTCTTTCAAGTGTTTAATTTCCATACATACAAATACAATACTTGTTTGTTGTTTTGTTCTAATGGTAATTGCTCCAAATAGGATAAGACATAAAAACTCAAAATGAGGAGAAAGTTAAGTAATGAAAATGAGTCAGTAGATGAAAATGCTATACTAGTGTCAAACACATATTTGTGATCATGCACTATAATGTTTTGATGGGTTCAGGACATGTTACCCTAATATGCAAAACCTTGGCATTTGAGGAAACAGCAAAAGAAAGGTTTATGTGATTTATTCTGCCTTTAAGTTGGACATAAAAAAATATTCTCTGAACTTCCTGTGAAATAGGTTATGATATTCTCATTCTGCTCTTCTTATAAACAGAGAAAAAGTCTTCCCTTGTTATGTTTGAAAACACAGGGACACAGAAAATAATCTGAACAAACAGAACTCACTAAGTTCTCCACCGTTTATTATTGTTATACCATGCCCCTGTTGTCCAATCATACTTATGCATGACGATCCACTCTTCATCTGACCTAGACTCAGAAATAAAGATTTTCCTGTTTCTTTGGATCTTCATTTCTGAAGGCTCTGGTTGCATGTGAAACTCACATTAAATAAATTTGTATGCTTTTCTCTTTTTAATCTGTCTTTTATTATAGGTATCTCAGCCATGAATCTTTAGAGGGGTGAGGAAAATGTATTACTTTTTCTTCCCTACAGTGTGTAGGAGAAGCAGGATATTGGACTGAGGAAACAAACTGCCTGCCTTAAGTTCTCAGCTGTGCATATCAGCTGTAGGACTTTTAGTATATTACTTAACATCTCTATGGTGCTTCAGAAACTTGGAGGTGAAAATATACTCATGTCTCATAATTATTATAAAAATATATGTTATACTATATATACAGGTACAATATATACAGTATATATGCTGACTAAATGCATATGTAACTGCAAGTCTATATGTTTGGAGATATAGGCAAATATAAATATATGTATGCATATGTCTCCAGAAAGCAGTATATGCCTGGCATATGTAAAGATCTAGTTACTACTGCAGGACTCAGTATTTTTCCTTAAATTTTGTGCCTTAGACCCCTCACTTGCTACGCACTTGTGATCTTAGTGCTTAATCAAGGAGACTGGAATTTAAGACTGGATAAATAAGAATTAATCAATTCAAGGGCATTCTCTTAGTAAACAAGATAGCACTACATAGGGTAGAGATAATTTATGCTTGGGTTGAAAGGGCTCTAGCCTTAACTCTGGTAAAGTTTTGATATGAATATATGAATGTGAATCTTGCCTAAGGTAAAGGAATTGGAATTGAATAAATGACATATACAGTTTGAAATTCCTCTGAGGGACCCCAGGGTGAGTTTGTTTACTGATGGTTTTTAACTGGCATAACCAGTAAGACAGTATGACTAACCTACAAAAACCCAGAAAGATATAACAAACCTAATGTGTACTTTTGCCTTCAATTATCAATAACCCAAGATTTGAGCTAAATCTTGAGGAATATACTGTTTGAAGTTGAAGATTAATATAAAGGAGGAATAATGAAATGCTGCCAAATGTAAACCATGTATGTAGTGATAGGCCATTTGTGATCAACAAGTAGTTGATACTACCTGTTTACCTTGACTATAATCATTACTGGGCAACATATATAGTAGAAGAGAATTATGTAATTTTGTTGATCATTTTGACAGATATTTGACACTGAAAGTTTGCAGATTCTTTTTTTTTTTTTTTTTTTTTTTTGAGTAGGAGTCTTGTTCAAGGTCAAGGCAGCCTTGCCCTGCTGGCTCAGGTGATCCTTCTGCCTCAGCCTTACAAACAGCTGGAACCACAGGTGCACACCACCACACCCAGCTAATTTTTTTCATTTATTGTGGAGACAAGGTCTCACTAAGTTGATAAGACAGGTCTGGAACCCCAGGAATCAGAGAATCCTCTCACCTCCACCTCCCAATATACTGGGATTATGGGTGTGAGCCACAGTGCCCAGCTTGCAGAATTTTTAATAATATAAATTGCCAACATGTCTAATATACTGCTTATAGGACCTGAATATTGAATCCAAAACTTTGGTTATAGGAAGCAATCTAAAAAAAAAAAAAAAAATGACAGAAAGCAAAGAAAAAACAATTCTCTATAACATACACTTTTTCAAAGAAATTTCATTTTTGTTTATCTTATACTGCCAATTCAAACATAATATTTAAAAAATTTTAGTATAGCAGATTATGTTACTACAAATTAATAAAACTTTTTTCTATAATTTTAATATAGAACTAGCCATATAATAACTATTTGCAATAAAATTGAATATATTTATACTTTTATTTTTTAAGCAAAAATATCTTGCCATTAACTTGTATATAGTCATTTTGCCATTTTAAATGGAGAAGTATACTATCAATTTAGCATAAAAAGAATAGATGACTTTCTTTTACATATTTGAGGTTGATTTCATAAACAAGTTTGGATGCAACAGCAACTGATATTAAAATGAAAAAAAATCTACATTCTGTGTTAAAATACTTATTTAAGATTTATAGATTGTGAAATTTCCCCATTCCATACAGAGAAAAAAAATTACCCAGACAAAACTATTTTAAAATAACTCATTTAGTAGCAAAAGCAATTTGTAAAGAAAGCAAGAGATATCTTAGAGCATAGTAGGACAGAGTTGTTTTTTAACTTCCAAAAAGTCATGGATGACATAAAACTTTATGCTTAATATAAAGCACTTTAGAATCACAGAGGTACCTTACTTGTTAGCTACTAAGTTTAGTTTATTTTATAATACAGTTAAGGGGTTTTATTATTTACATAATTAGTTTATTTAAAAATATGTTTATCTTATGTGAAATTAAAATACATAATTACATTTTTTGAGCATGGTAAAATTTTTTTTTTCCATTTTACCTTAGTCATTTTCTATAGAATTTTAAAAATACAAATGTTTATTATATAAAATAATTCCACATGACTCCTTGTTTGGAATTAGGAGGAAATATTGACAGCTAAATAATGCTCTGCTATCAGTGTTGATAGCTCAGGTATTTCTTACTGGTTATCTCTATAGTCCATTACAATTTTTCCGTTATTGCTTAGGACTTGTGTAGTAGTTAACCAATGTGGTATTCTTTATTCATATGCCATATTCATATGAGGGACTTCAGTTAATTACCGTACCTCTCTTTGCAGAAATTTGGGCTGAGGAACAAACACTGTAGGATGAATGACTAAGATTCAATACATTGACAAAGCACAGAATTCAATAAACTACTCTATGTCAGTGACCTCATGACTAAAACAAACAGACAAAAAAAGTTAGCTAAAGACATATATTTATGATATCTATACATGTGTTGGGTAAGTCACTATACAAAAATCTAATAAAAATCTTGTTCTGTGAAGCTTATAATCTAAATAAATGAAAGAAGAAATAATTAAATGAATTGTTGGCCAAATCTAAGCCCTTAATTAAAAAAAATACATCAACCGGGCTCGGTGGCTCAGCCTGTAATCCCGCGCCTTTGGGAGGCTGAGGTGAGTGGATTGCCTGAGACCGCGGGTTCGAGACCCGCCTGGGCAACTTGGCGAGGCCTCATCTCTACAATAAATCAAAATTAGCCGGGCGTGGTAGTGCACACCTGTAGTTCCAGCTACTCGGAAGGCTGAGGCGGAAGGATTGCCAGTACCCAGCAGGTCGAGACTGTGGCGGCCGGGAGTGGCCACTGCACTCCAATCTGGGCGACAGAGTGAGATGTCAACATTTATCTGAAAACAAATAATTTTTTTCACTCTCTTTGAAAAATCATCTTTGGCATTTCTTCTGTTTAACATTGTTACGGATTGGATTATTAGTCACTACTTCCATAGCACAACCAGTAAATTCTTAATCACCACATACCTTAGCCAAAGGCCATCATTCATGATAAGTTGCTTGTTTACCTTCGTTGATAAATTATATTCTTTTAAAAAGATATCTATGTAGTGGATTCCTTTTTCTCCTTGTTACTTGGTACATGGGTACTCTCTCTGTCTCAGACATTCTCTGTCATTTTCCTCCCTTTGGAACATACCCATACACTGCTCCTCTTAGTCTTCTTGATTCTTACTCATCAATCATTTAACATGACACTTCTCTTTAAGTATCCAGATGACTGTCTAAATGGTTTTACTAATGTGCCACCAGGTGTTTTATGTATATACTCAACATTTATCATTTATTATTGCACCTGAAGCTATGAAACCCTTTCCCATGATTTTTGAATGAAGAAAATATACTCTTTTAATATTGTATAAAAAACTAGAAAAACACCCTAAACAAAGTAGTTGCCTAGTAAATATTTCTAGAAAAATATTCATAATTCAATAAATGAATAATGGAGGAACAGAGTTTCAAATTAACTCTAGGATTTAAAGTCATATTCTTGGAGCCTAAGTAACCAAATGTCTCATAATTGCAGTATTATTAATTTTCAATTTATCTCAATTAAACATATAAAAACCTATACAAGGAGAGCAGAGCAAACTCCCTTAGTGGCTTAGGCAATACATTTTATATTTCTATTTTTTCTTTTATATTTTAGGTATAAGAAATAGATAAAACAGGTATGTAATTCTGTATTATATTTACTGGTATTTAAGATCTAAATATTTTAGCTACATTTAAATTAATTAATAAACCAGAACAAAATGATGATGTCAACATCAAGCAGTTTACTCCTGTAACTGATGTTGAATTATCTAATATCTGATCCCAGACAATATTGTAAAAGACAAGCCACTCAGGTAGAAATAATTAGCATATGGCTTTTATATAATTTTTCAGCTAAGGTTTAATATATGACAATGTTGTGAATAGAAAAATGACTCCAGTAACTTTTTGTTTTAGAAATATATATATTTGTAAATATAGTTGCATCTGTTACAATAATAGTGCCATAAGAAACTTGCAGTTCTGAAGATTTAATAATATAGTAAATATTAATTTTTGCAGCTATTTAAATAGAGATTTTGCTTATAGAGTTTGCTATCTTCCTTTCAACAATTTTACTTTATGCATTGAGTAACATTAGTAAATCTCTGAATATATGATCTTATTAAAAGTAAGGGCTGCAATTCTTTGTAGTCCACAAATTCTTTTTAAACTTTGATCCTCAAGATAGAGGTTCTATATTTCCATTTCCTTTTTTTTTTTCTTTCAAAATATTATCTCCTTTATCTTCTCTCTCAAGTGGGTGAGACCTCCTTAAGAATACAGAATGCCAATAGTGGAGAAAAAAAGCATGACAATCCAATCTTTGATATCCCTTATCAATTGATATTATCTAGTAACAGTTTTCATTTTTCATGAGATATATTTATGTCTAAGATGTGATTTTTATGTTTGATTTATATTAATTTTATATATAGCTATATAGATCTTATAAAATTATTGATAATCTCAACTAAAAAAATCGAGAAATTTTAAATAGCGAATGTAATGTCATTTAGAGAAAAGATTTGCACAGTGTATGTATTTGTTCTCCTATTTACTGGTTCCTTGCTTTAAAAATTTGTCCTTTATTCGATTTTATGAAAACTTCTTAAGTAATCATTTAATTAGGTCTTTTTATAAAAAATAAAAATTAGATTTTTTTAATTTTATTTTTTAAGTGAGAAAGCAGGATTTATTGAGGACAGAAAAGCTCCCATGGTGGGAGGGGACCCGAAGAAGTTGCCCCCAAAATTAGGTTTTAAAAAAAAGCACTCACTGCCGGGCTCGGTGGCTCAGCCTGTAATCCCGCGCCTTTGGGAGGTTTAGGTGAGTGAATTGCCTGAGCTTGCGGGTTCGAGACCCGCCTGGGCAGGCGAGACCTCATCTCTACAATAAATCAAAAATTAGCCGGGCGTGGTAGCGGCTACACGGAAGGCTGAGGCGGAAGGATCCCCGGAGCCAAGCAGGTCGAGGCTGCGGTGGCCGGAAGCGGTCACTGCACTCCAGTCTGGGTGACAGAGTGAGACTTCAACTCAAAAAAAAAAAAAAAAAAAAAAGCACTCACTTTGCAAGTAAACTATATCTTGGGTTTACATTCAATATGTGCTTGTTATGTTTTATAGTTTCTAATATTTTCCTTGGATTTATTTACCTCTAAATATTTTAGTGAATTAAAATATATACTTAGATTAATAACAGTTTTGTATTTCTGGTGAATGATTTTGCATATTATTCACATCAAACTTAATATAGAAGCAAAGGTTCTTTTCTCCAGTCAGTAATATGTATGTTTGTGTAAACAAATTAAAATATTGCCATCTTAAATTTTAGAAGATATATGTATCTTCTAAATGTATATGTATCTTCTGAAATATATATCTTTTACAATTTAAGATGGGATATATTTATCGTGTGTATATGCAAATACATATTGCAAATTAATTGAAAAAATAGCTCATCCAGATGTGTTTAGAAAAATGTTTCAATATTTTGATAAAATTGTAAGATTGTTTTTTATGTCATTGCAACAGTGTAACAGAGTGAGTTGTTAAAAAATGGCTTTTTGAAGATGTTACTATCTTAAAATTGGTTTAAAAATAAAACTTGTCTTAGAAGAGCAGTGACTGGTAGGAAAAAAGGGGAAGGAGATTGATAAAAGCAAAAGGTTTAACATTAATTCTTTTAACACACGTTTGCGTGCACTGCGCTAAACATTGTGAAAAACACGATGAAATCAAATGCAAGTTCAATGCCCAGAGAATATAATAATAAATAGAATGTAAAGTGAAAGTAAGATTATAAAACGATAAATTAAAAAGAGTACAGATATTCAACTGGTCTACACATACACATCCCTTAAGACTCAGAAAAGAAGAATCTCCCTCCACAACAGCTTTCCTTAAATCCCTTAAAGGGTAATGGGATAGCCCTCCTAAGTCTTCCCATAGAAATCTGCAAAGAGTACTATGTGTTCAAGCCCCACTCAGATCTCTTCTACCGCTATGTGTGTTTCCCCCCAACCCCCACACACTTACCTAAGGGCACCTTCCCTATTCAGTATCATCCCTTCACCAGACACCGCTTCACCCCACTGGAAAAGGTTGGAATTGTTGAGCTTTCTTAGCTCTGCACCCCTGGATTCTCTTCCAGATGGTCCCAGGTGACCCATGACATATAAATTCTGTGAGAGTACAAAAAGTCAGCTCTTTTCCTCCAGTTGAGATAAACTTTTGAGTAGTGATTTACATTTCAGATCTTCTGAATTCAGGCTATGTCTGGGACTTTAACTCAAATCCTGGTCTTACTATACATCTTCCCCTTTTCTATTCCACTTCTTCAGCACTCTTTCTGGATTCTCCTGAGAGTTCTTAATAAATTCCTTACACCCAGATCTTTTGCTTATGGTGTGCTTCTCAGAGAACCTTACATAAGATACATACACATTATATTGATCTGATGGATAAGTTGGCAGCAAGTTTTTCATGTGCCCACAGAATGCAAATGTTGGATGATGGTTGGTCACAATTCATCACATTTGCCAATTCTTGGGTTGACTCACATGGATCACCATGGATTAAAGTGTTTAAACTGTCTTCATCAAATTCCGATGGTCTTCCTGAATGTGGAGAATCACTCAGGTCAAAGTGACCTTCTTTGAAACAACAAAACCATTGTCTTGCTGTGCTTTCTGGGATGGCATTCTCCCCATACATGGAACAAATGTTTCAAGCATCCTCCATTGTCTTTTTTCGTCTGTTAAACTCAAATAGAAGAATATGTCAGAATTTTCCTTCTTTTTCCCCCTTGAGGCTCCATCTTGTTTAGCCCACAAATAGCACTAACTTTCTTAAAATCTGCAAAATGCAAGGCATGTTCACAAGCACACCATTGTTACTCCAAATGAAAAACGATAAATTCCCAACCCTGCGCCATGCCAAAAACAAATGCTACAAAACTTATGCATCAACCTCATTCTACTCAAACTGCATTTACAGACTGTTTATTGTTAATTTGGGACCAAAAACTCTTCACCTTTGCATTTTTTAAGTATGACATGAAAGAGTCTCAGTAGCAAAGTATCACAAACTTGATGGCTTAGAACAACAGAAATTTATTTTTTTACAACTCTTCAGGCTAGAAATTCAAAATTAAGGTGTAGGCAGACTTGCTTTGTCTAGGGTTTAGGGAAGGATCTGTTCCAGACCTCTTTCCCAACCTCTGAAACCATAATTTTAGTCTTCACATGACATTCTTCCTGTGTGTTTTTAGCTTAATACAATGTTCTGTTTATAATGACACTACTCAGATTAGTGACCACCTAATTAAAACCTACTCTAAATTTAACTAATTATATTTGCAATGACCCTATTTACAAATAAAGTTACATTCTAAGATACTGAGGGTTAAAACTTTAACATGAATTTTGGGGGACACAATTCAACCCATAATGCTAGTTAGTACCAGTTGACTAAATATAGCAATTAAAAATATATAGGGTATTGAACAAAATGATACACAAAATTATATCTCCTCTATTGGAATTTGACACAGATATGGAAAGAATAATAGAAGAGACTTTATAAAATTCAAAAGAATTAGCTCTTTTGAATATTCTTTTGCTTTAGAATAATTTTAGATAAGGATAAATAAGTTTCATATGGAAACAAACTAGTTGTATTTGGTTTTTCAAATATTAGATAATTATAAGAGAAAAATTACTTAGAAAGAAAAAAATTAATCACAAAAAAAGTCCTGCTCGAATGTATGTAATATGTGTAAACATGTTGGAACCTTTACATTCATCATGTTTTACAAATTCTGGATTTGATTTTACTCACTATGAATTACTGAACCTGAGTATTTTTTAACAAGTATCTCCATGTTATTACTGTGACTGACATAATGAAAAAATGGAAGAAAATATAATCTTTATTTTTATCTTTTAAAGGAAATTTTACACTTTATATCTCATTGTTGAATGCTTATTCTGTCAGACACTACTCAGCTTACCATATGAAGTAACTTATTTAATCCTCATAAAAATAAAACTGAGGAAAAAAGATAATAGATAGCTTTCATTGTAGGCATAAACTCTAGAATCTGGTTTCTTTGTCTCCAATGTTCACTACTGATTCATGAAGATAGTCTCATTACATTAGAATAACTGTAGAAAAGAAGTAGCATTTAATAAATACTAATATGCTTAAGGTACTTTGTATTCCTTATATCAATTATATCTTGTAAAAGTTTCCTGAGAGATAATTCCATTGTATAGTTAAAACAAAACAGAATCATGTAGCATTTAACCAACTTGTTTAATCTTTTGTTTGTTTGTTTTTTAGTTGGGGTCTTACTCTATCACCCAAGGCCGGATTCCAGTGGCAGGATCACAGCTTATGGCACCTCCTGGGCCCAGGTGATCATTCTACCTCAACCTCTCAAGTAGTTGGGACCACAGGCACCAGCCATCATGCCTGGCTAATTTCAAATTTTGTTTTTTTGTTTTGTAGAGACATGGTTTTGCTATTTTGAGAGAGTTCTGGTCTGGAATTCCCAGACTCAAGTAGTCTTCCCATCGTGCCTGGCCCTAAATCTCAAATTATTCTATATTAATGGAACTTAAGTTTGTCTATCTGATTGCAAATCTGCAGACATTGCATTACATTAAATTTTATAGTTATGCACACATGAGTCATGAGAGAAAATAAAGGCCTCATGAATTCCCAAAGTTGACAAACTATTTTTATCCTAATGTATATATTATGTAACAAAATAACTTCAGGTGTAAACTCCATTTTTATAAATCTTTTAAATTTAAAATTCACAAGTTATGTAAATAATAGAATTATTAACATCAACATTACTTTAATGTAAAGTAGTATCACATTACAATACATAAATCAATTTTTATTTGTATGATCTGATTGGTTTTAGAATCTACCTCCAAATGTAGTATTGAAAAACTTAATCTACATTAAAAAAAAAAAAAAAAACTTCATAGCATATTTACCATTACCTTGGAAGTCAGTATATTGAAAAGTTAGAATCACTGCAATACATTCACCAGAATGTGCTTTTGTTGGTGACCATAAGTCTGACATCTTTCATACTGCATGTTGTACAATGATCTAATTTTCTTTGTGCATTTCTTCTTTTGACCACTTCAAAGTGATTTTCCTATAAAATGCATTTGACGCCAAAGAACTACTTTTTGTGTATTGTTAGTACTTATTAGTTCATGAGACAATTAAATAGACTATGAATTGCTGCACTATTTCATGATAGCAAATAAAATACTTTAGTATTTAAATTAGTAATTTAAATCCTTAAACAAATATGTTTTAATCTGTGACAATTTAATTTATCCCTGTAAGTGAAAAATTGTGCCCATACACATAAATACATACAATGATGATCTTTCTTTTGCTTTCTTTCTTTCTTTCTTTCTTTCTTTCTTTCTTTTTCTTTCTTTCTTCCTTCCTTCCTTTCTTTCTTTCTTCCTTTCTTTCTCTTTTTTTCTTTTATTTGTCTGGATCTTTCTCTGTGAGTTAAAGTGGCACAATCACAGCTCACCACAACCTTGACTTCCTGGGCATATTTGATCCTTTGCCTCAGCCTCCTGAGTAGCTTGGACAACAGGCATGCACCACCACACCTAGTTAATTTGATTTTTAATATGAACAGATATGGGATATTCCATAAATCTGGGTACTATTCTAAGGGCTTAAGATATATCAGTGAGAGAAAAGAATACACAATCTCTGCTTATGATATTTACGTAAAATGAAATTACTGATGTCGTTGTGTACAATATTAACACATGTCAAAGTAAGGGAATCATATACACTCTCTATTATATTGAAGGTTAATATCGGTTATTATACATTTGTACTTGACAGCAAAGTTGTTCTAATGTCAAGCTAACTTTAGATATTAAAATAAACACTGATTGCTAATACAGCCTATAGGATTATAATATATCTGGAGAAGTTGTTAAGATTACTAGACTATTATTATTTGAATACATTGTCTAATATTTAAGCATTTTCACAAAAATAAAATTTTAAATTTCAAACATATTATATCAAACTTTTTTAATCATAACCAGACAATGCATTTGAAGAACTACAGGTGTCCAGAAAACCCACATTTGTTGAAAAGATGATGATTCTAAAATGGTCAAATTGAGTTTAAATTGTCCATAATACTGACCATATATATACTCTTCCTATATTTCTAAGACATAAAAATCAGGTCTAAAGATGTACAGCTTAAATATAATTAAATTTATATACATTAAAACACGATTTTAAAAATTCTTAAATTGATGGCAATTTCTCTTTCTCATTCCTCTTTTTATCTACTTAAGTATTTGTATTATAATTTGGCAAATATATGAGTCAGTATTAGCAACAAAAACTAATTCTAATACTTCTGCAAAAAAACGTGGTAATATTTATCCCTTTGCTATTGACATCTCAATATAATTCATATTAATTTATTCTAAAGAGATAATTAGAAATATTTACAGTATCTGAATATGAAAGTATGCTTAAAGGATAAATATGACATGGCATCTATATACTGTAATTTTTAAAAAAATGTTTAGCAGTGGCCAAATAAATTATAATATAGACTATAATTAGCCATTGAAATGATTCTGCAGAAATGCATGTATTGATGCTTTATTTACTATTGTCTAATTTAAATGATTTTATGTCTCTTATGTGTTAGAAACTATATAAGGTATGGGCATGCTCTGAACAACATATATTTGGTTTACTATTCCTTCTAAATTGTATGTTTCAGGAGAAAAAAATGAATAAATATTGGATAAATAAAAGAGACATAATTAAAAATACCCATGGGTATGTTACATAATTAATAATCACCACTTTTTCAATTATGAGCATGCACACATGTACATATAATAACCATATGTGCACACAATATCCTGGAATTCAATAAGGTCCATTGATATACAATGTGAGTCAGAAAAGTAAGCCATATATGTAACTTAAATTTTCTAGTAGTCGATAAGAGCAGATGAAATAAACATTAATATCTGTTTTTAAAACCAGTCTATACATGTATTATTATTTCAACATTATAATCAGTATAAAGATAATTAATGAACGTTTTACTTTGTTATTACATACTCAAAATCTGATATTTTACACTTAGAGTATCTTATTAGAAATGAGCTAGATTTAATATGCTCAATAACATGTGATGAATTGCTACCTTTTTTGGACAGTATAGATCAATGCAGATTATATGTAAATAAGTATAATTTTAAAATGCTAAGAAAGTAAAACTTGAAGGAGAGACAATCGAACTGAGAGCTGAACTAGCACTTACATAAGAAATAATTTATTTTGCCTAATCTGACAATCTTACTACTTCCATTGTGCATATTGTAACCAACTAAAAATAGTACAAAGTTACAAATTAATTTTGAAGTTATATTTGTATGTGCATTTAAAATAGCAGTAAGAGTTGAAATTTGCACTGTGTAGTTTAAAGGGCACTTATAGTTACAAAATACTGGACCAAACCCATATCTGTTCCAAGAATATAAATAGTAAATGAGCAAGTTGAGAAACTGCAATTAAGTAAAATGTGTTAGAAAAATAATATTATAGTATAAAACAGTAATACATCTATTTTAGTAATTTTGTTCAAATAACAGAGTTGCCAATTAAAAATTTTCAAGACCTCACACACTTATTAAAAGCATAATTCTATTTGATTCTATGTCTCATTTAGCCTCTACAGAAGGAAAACTTTACTTCACTGGTGACCACCAAGATTACCTGACAGAAATAGTAACATCAATAGTAATGATAATACATACATTTGTTGGATAATCAATATGTTCTAAGAACTTAATATCTTATACTATAATTTTCATTATCTTTTTGTGAGGTAAGCAATTTCCAAATTGTATATAAAAAAAATATGGAGAAATATAAATTGTTTTTATGGAAACACAGTATGACTACTTTGGTAAATATGATTTTAGTTTTGCTATTGTTCTCTATTTCTGAAGCCTAAATTTGGGATATATTCCTAAAAACACCTATGATATGAATTCATATTCCACTCTAATCATGGAAGTCTGGAGCTACCATTTCAGCATAGCCTATAGCTATGTCTATCAGAAAATAATTGGGTTTAATACTAATTTTAATGTAAAAAAGACATGAACTTAGTTTTTACATATAAAAAATGCAGCATTAACATTTTCAAATTTAGAAATGTTAGCACAATTTTATGTTATTTATTCAGATACATAAATATAATCATTATGTCAACTCCAACTCGATATCTTGAATGACAAGATTTATCTTTCTAGAAAAGGATACAAGCAAAAAAACACAGGTGTTATGGCTAAACGATGTTAAAAAAGACAGAACTGTACTGGATTCCTGGTTCACTTCTTTCTAGACATGTGATCATAAGCAAATCAGCTGACCTTCATCCTGTATTGCACTCACCTGTAAACTGTTGCTAGTAGCCTGACCTCATGAGGATAAGAAAGGATTAAATGAGATCCAGTATGTAAAGCTCTGAGCACATGAAGAGTACATACACGATGCTTGCTTGGTTGATGCAATGATTTTTTGGATATTATTATAAGAATAGGATGTATATTTTAATTGTAAGTAAAATGATATGTGCCTACAAAAGCATCAGGATGAATCCTTTTCTAATGATGTAACAGTAATGTTAATTAACCCTGCTTTGCGATTCATTAGGTGCGAATTAGTAAGGCTTATTTTAGATAGGTCTATGTAATCATTATTTTATCCTGAGTTCAGTTTTAGTTAATGTAGTCTGAAATGTGAATCTGGTGAGTAATGCATTTTATTTTCATTGCTAAGAATTCTGAGAAAATCCCCAAATTTGCTTGGTAAATGGAGTGTGTCTCCATAAGGTAACAAATTTAACGTTTTGATATAAAAAGTGGAAAAAAGTATATAATCATGAAATTTTCAATTATTAAAAAAATTATAGATGCCATATAGTGATATATTTTACTAAATTGCAAATATATTTAAATATTTATTTTATACCATATTTATGTCTATATTAATATAAAATAAAAGTAAATTTAATATTTACTTTTGAAAAAGAAGTGCACTTTGTATAAGAATATAAAAACATGTGTTTTTCAGTTTTGCTTGGACTATATTAATGCACATTATATCATTATTAATGTATCTTTATAAGAGGAATTCAGTTGAAAACTTTCTTTTTTCCATATCAGTATATGCTGGAAATTTTCTGCTCCAGTACATGTAGATGTATTTCATTTTTTTCAATAATATAACATCTACTAAGCTACTGGAGATTGTTTAACTAATGTAGTTGTAATAACCTACGGATTCAGTGGAATAACTACTTAACTTTGCATAGATTGTGAATCAGTCCAAGAATATTTAAGCTTAAGTATTTAGTGGTTTAAGTTTTATCATATTTCTCAGGGAAAGTGCTTCATTTAGAAACCACCAGATTTCTTGACACAAAGTGGTTTTGAAACACTTGAAATGGCAATTAAAATTTTATGTCAAAAAGAAAAAAAAAAGCCGAATCTGTGTGTATCTCCTTTTGTTTTAAATGCCTTTTAAATTGTTGACAAATAAGATGAAATTAGAAATAAATGACTCATGTACTTTCAATCATAACAAATTGATGACTTTTTGATACAATTTTATTTTGTTTTTCTCACTACAAAACAGTTTTGGTTCTTTTGCAGGCAGAGACTCCATGGTAGAGGTGAAAGCAACTCATGGGTTACTAGTAACAATCACAAAAAAAGGTAAATCTTCAAAAATTTTGTTTCCGTACCATGTTCTAAAATGGCAATGCTTTTTACATCCAGCTTTAAGAAATACTTTTCAACTGATGGCTCTACTTTTGTCATGAAGTATGAGTGGCATATAACCTGCCATGCTGTAATATAGTGCAGTACTTTAGTTGAAACATCTAAAAATAACTGTTCTCAAAAATCAAAGTGGAAACAGGGAATGAAAAAAGAAATCAACACTTGCTGAAGATATCATACTTATTTATAGCGCCTATAATTTGCACAAGTTTTGAAACAGTTTCTATTTCTACAAGTGCACCTTCAAGGAAATGTCCACATAATAGCATACTGTATTTTTAAGCAAATTGGTAAATTCATATCAATTTAGTCATTTTTTTCTTCTTTTGTGGACTTCTGGAAACCGTGTGAAGTTTAGGAGTATACATATTTCCTCCGTAGAGTAGCTTAGTTTTTACACAGTGATGGTCTTTTTTATTAAAGCCTGCACCAGTATTATAGACTAAACTACTGGTATCTTGTTAGGAATGTACTTAGCCCACATGCAATTATTTTGGTCAAAGGTAATGAAACAGCACACACAGCAGGCAGATGATGATGGCTGAAACAAATGCCATGCCACTTGAGCCAAGAAAATGGCTCTGACCCTGGGCAACACACATTGAGGGGGCTTCACATATATTAACACTGAAATACAAACATAAATATAGCCAGAAGCGGTGGCTCACACCTATAAAACAGTCAGTTTGGGAGGTGAAGGCGAGAGGATTGCCTGAGCTTGGGAGTTCGAGACCAGCCTGAGCAACATGGTGAGACCTCGTCTCTGTAATAAATCAGAAAAAATAGCAGGTGTGGTGGTGCATGCCTGTGGTTCCAGCTACATGGAAGGCTGAGGGGAAGGACTTCAGGAGCCCAGCATGTTGAGGCTGCAGTGACCGTGAGCATGCTACTACATTCCAGATTCCAGCCTGGATGACTCCGACTGGAAAAAAAAAAATTTATATATATATATACACACATATATATAATATGAAATAAAATACAAATATGTATGCAATTATGACTTTCTGAAATAATTGTCTAGGTTTGTTGAAAGTTTTTAGCCAATCAAGTGAATTAAATTGCTAGAGCACGACGTTTGAGGAAAACTTTGCTTGCCAGTCCACGGGATTTAGTGAGACTGAGAACATGAGTAGACAGAGGGAGAATAGAACTCAGAATGTCTAAGCAACTGAGTTCTCAAGATAAATAGTGCTTTTTATTTCCCCTCTGTGCTGAGCCATCTGTGGTATGAGAGTCAGAAACCCTGAATCATGCATAATATCAGAAAGGGAACCAGCCTACCCTGGTATTCTATAGAATTTAACCTTGTCAGCCTCCAAATCTACTTTGAGATGGTCCAGTCATATCCCAGCATCCTAGATCCTAGGTCTAATTTTGAAAACCTTATCTTCCCCCAGAATAATTTTGCCTCCGCTCTAGCTGGCTCATAGATGGTGAGTATGACTGGAAGTAGGAAAAAAAATCATTTCCTTTTTATTCCTGGAGAAAAAAATAAAATCTCTGAAGAGGGACCAGATGTTACAAGAAAGCAGTTGTCTGTGAGTACAACTATTTTTATAAATTCTAAGTATACACACACACACACACACACACACACACACGTGTGTGTGTGTGTGTGTGTGTGTGTGTGTGTATTCTATTTTTATTCTTGCATTGGACCCCACAAGTGTTATGGGCAAAAGCCTTTATACTCAGGTAGTTGTGGTAGTGCCAGATAGAAGGGTCCAGGTATAAAGAACAGCCAACAGAAATAGTTGATTGATCGCATGAGTATGTGAGAGAGTCATCAAGAATAGTCATGTTCACAATGGAGAACACTGGGTGATTAGCATGGTTTGAGAAAGCAAATACATTTTTTTGAACTTGTTAATCATGACATATATTACTCATCAAGGAAGAAATATTTAGTAGACTAAATTGTCTGGAATTCTAGGGAAAATCAGATTATAGATGATTTTTAAATCTTTGGGTCTACATGTGATATAGATAGCAATCAAGTGTAAATATCAAAGTCCTGGAAACATTTAGAGACTGAAAAGAGAAAAAAAGCAAATTGAAAACAAGTATTTAATATGGAAAGAGAAAAATATCTTTCTCAAGAATAAAGAATGAATAAATACTATCAAGTACTGCAGAATGATTAAATGAAATGATGACAAGTAGATGATCATTGGGTTGGCAATAGAAAAGTTATTGATAACAATAAAAAATAATATCAGTGGAATTGTAAGGATGAACTCTTGATCATAACTGGCTGAGGAAAAATTAGTGTTTAGGAAGTAGGAACAGAATTTAGTTATCAGAACTTTGATTTAAATGTTGAATTTTGGGACTTGAACATCTCATCTAAATAAGACTAGCAGCAAATACGAATGATTTAATATTAGTACTTCTCTCACATTAATCCTAATGATGACATTTGCCTTCTATCTCATGTTAATTTCTCTCCTGAAACTGTATTTATATAAAGCACTTGCAATAATGTCAGCTTTGAAGATAATTAATACGTAGGCAAGTAATTGGCTCCATTTCTCAATTTTGAACCACTGTTCAAAAGAAGCTGGCCAGGTGCAGTGACTCATGCCAATAATCCCAGCACTTTTGGAGACTGAGACAGGAGAATCTCTTGAGCCCAGGAGTTCAAGACCAACTTGGGCAACATGATGAGATCCAATCTCTACAAAAAATAAAGTAAAATAAATTATTTGGGCATGGTGATGTGTGACTGTAGACTGCAGCTTGAAGTTTAAAACAGGAGTATTGCTTGAACCCAGAAGTTCAAGACTGCAAGGCTGCAGTGAGCTGTGATTATGCCACTGCACTCCCATTGAGCCAATATAGCAAAACCTTGTCTTTAAGAAAAAAAAAAAAAAAGACTGCATTGCTTCCTCTAAAATTATTTGGAAGTTTTTAATTTAAATTTGGTTTTGATGCTAATCATGTTATATGAAGCAATTTTATTTTAGCCATCAGGCATTAACTTTTTTAATACTGTTTAAATCAATGTTCTAGATTATAATGAGTCCAGTAGGACATTAGAGATAATATATGCAGTTCAAATGCATTTTAAGAAGAACAGATGTAACTTGATAAGGAACAGACATTGAGTCACCAAAACAATGATTAATTATTGGGTGTGGAATACTATAAAGAGCAGAAAACTGAGCAGAACAAAAGGTAGAAAGAAACAAATAGTAACTAACAAATGTTATTCATAAAGTTATAAACATTTTCTGAAAGTCTCTGAAGCCCAAATATAATATTTTCACCTTTATACACTAAGGTCATTTAGGGATACTTACTAAAATGCCACTGCTAGAAATTTTTAAAAGTGAATTAAATAAACAGAAAACAAGACAAGAAATAAAAAAGGTTAAAGGTATTTGGATGACAAGGTTAGGATGTTTTAAAATGTGGTAAATTATAAAGAAAGAAATATAAAAAATAAATAAAATATATAGAATAAATAAAATATTAAGGCATTTTGGGGAGATTATGTGTGTGTGTGTGTGTGTGTGTGCACTTCTACAATGTGCAATATTAAGAATCCTCTCTTACTGCAATGGTGTAAGAAATAAATAATAGGCAGTGTTTTAGAAAAATTTATAATTGCAAGTTTGAAAATTAAACAGCATACACCAAAGCAAATAAGGAGTCAAAAAATAAAATAAAAGGAAAATTTAAAAATTACCTCAGATAAACAAAAATAGGAACACATTATACCAAAACTTGTGGGGTGCAATAAATACTGTTCTAAGGAGGAAGTTTAGAGCAATGAATGACTGCATCAGAAAAAAAGAAATATGTCAAGTAAGTGACCTAATGTTATATCAAAAGGAACTAAAAAAAAAAATAAAATAAGAGAGAGAGAGAGAGAGAGAGAGAGAGAGAAACCATGGTCAAGAGAGAAACCATGGTCAAAGTTATTAGATGGAAAGAAATATTAAAGATTATAATAGAAATAAATAGAATCCATGAAATGATCATTATAAAAACAATAGAAAAGATAATGGACACCAGGAGTTGCTGTTATAAAAGATATATAAAATCAACAAACCTTTATTAGGCTAAAAAACAAAGAAAAACAAGTCAGAAGTGAATGAGGAAACATTACAATTGATACCATAAAACTACAAAGGATCCTAAGAGAATTATGAATTATCTGCCAACAAAGTTGATAAATTCCTAAACACATACAACCTGCTAAGACTGAATCACAAAGAAATAGAAAATCTGATAGTAGGAAGAAGACAGAATAAGTAATAAAAAGTCTTTCATTCAAGAAAATTCCAGAATCTGTTGGTGGATTCACATCTGAATTCTATGAAACACTGAAAGCAAAGCTAATATTAACATTTCTTAAACTTTTTCACAAAATTGAAGAGGAGGGAATAATTATGAGTTGATTTTATGAGGTCATCTTTTCCTTGATAACAAACACAGTACAAGGAAATAGCATTAAAAGTAGATGCAAAAATTCTTAATCAAATACAAGTACACTGATTCAACAGCACATTAAATGAATTATTCACCATAATCATGTAAGGTTTAACCCTGAAGTGCAAGGATGACTTAATACATGCAAATCTACAAATTTGATACTCCACATTAACAGAATGAAGAACAGAATTACGTCATCATTTCAACAGATGCAAAATGGTATTTAACAAAATTCAACACCCTTTCATGATAAAAATCCCTCAACAAATTAGACATAGAAAGATAGTGTACCTCAACACAATAAAGGGTGTAGAGGAAAAAGTTGAAAACCATTTCTCTAAGATGGGGAATGAGACAAATTCTAGACAGAGAAATTAGGCAAGATAAATAAAATAAAATAAATAAGATAAATAAAAAAGCATTCAAATCAGAAGGAAGGAAGTTAAATTGTCTCTTTTGCAGATGAAATTATCTTATATGTATGTATTTAAAGCTTAAAGACTCTACCAAAAAACTGGTAGGATTAATAAACAAATTCAGTATTGTTACTAAATACAAAATCCACATAAAAATTCAACACCATGTCTATATATAAACAAATAACCATTCAAAAATGAAACTTAAAAATGTATCACTCACAATAACTTTAAAAAACAAAATAAATAAAAAATTTAGGTGTACATTTAATAACAAGTTTGAGAGATCTGTACTCTGAAAACTATAAGGCATCTGCAAGGTAAATTGAAGAAATCATAAATAAATAGAAAGCTAACTCATGTTTATGGCTGGAAGAATTAATATTTTAAAAATATTCATACTACCAAAAGAATCTACAGAGTCGATGTACTCTCTACCAAAGTTCCAGTCATAGAAATGAAAAAAAATCAATCCTGAAATTGGTATGGATTTACAAAAGACCTAAATAACTAAACAATCTTGAATAAAAAGAACAAAGATCATGGCATCACACTACTTGATCAAAATCTGCTACAACCAAGCTCTATTATTTAAAACAGTATTGTACTGACATTAAGCAGACACATAGACCAATAAAACATGGTAGAGATCCCATATATAGATCCATTATGGATAATTGATTTTGACATAGGTGCTAAGAACATACACTCTCATATTCATTACAGTGTTATTCATAATAGCCAAGATATGGGATCAAGCTAAGTGTTCATAAGTGTGTAAATGTATGACAAAGGCAGAAATTTCTAAAAGGTATCTAAGTTGGTTTTATTTGAAGTTTAAGAATAACTTAGAAAGGGTTAATTTACATACACATGGAAAATTTTAGTCTGTATCCTAGATTTAATATACTTAATTTTAACTTTTAAAGTTGTAATTTTGGCAAACTTTTAGAAACATTGATAACATTTTATTTATTTATTTATTTATTTATTTATTTATTTATTTATTTATTTATTTATTTATTTTTGTATTGGAGTCTCACTCTGTCGCACAGACTGGAGTGCAGTGGACGCTCCCAGCCACCGCAGCCTCGACCCGCTGGGCTCCGGCGATCCTTCCGCCTCAGCCTTCCAAGTAGCTGGAATTACAGGCATGCACTACCATGCCCGGCTGACTTTTTGATTTATTGTAGAGATGAGGTCTTGCTGCCTAGGTGGGTCTTGAACCCACGGGTTCAGGCAATCCACTCACCTCAGCCTCCCAAAGGCGTGGGATTACAGGGTGAGCCACTGAGTCCTGCTTTAAAATTTTATTTTAATAGCAGGAAAATACTCTATCGCAAAGCGTTTAATAAAATGTATTTCCATTCTGTTGTATTTTTAAACAACTACAAAACATTAACTTTCTACATCATCTTCCAATTTCAGAAGCAAATAAAATCTTTTCTTTTCTATATATCAGAAAGCTTTGGGTTAACTATTAATACATCTAAATACATTTTTTGAAATCTGAAAAATTAGAAAATGTAAAAATAACATTTTGAAAAAATTTTTTGGGAAATATAATCAAAGCTAAATAAAGAAAGTAAATGTATCTCCTGAAGATTTGTGGAACAAGCAAATTCTTTTAGAACTGCTGCCTGAATAGGCTATTATACCCTTGACAAGAGTTTAGTTACTTAAAAGCATGAATGGTATATAAATATAATATAATATTTTAATGAATGGAATTTTCTCATGTTTTTGGAAACAACAAAAGTGACATTTTTTAAAACTCCAACAAAATATCAATACTATTATTAGGTGTTTTGCATTTTATAATTTATTTTATTCTCCATACTGATCCATATGACTTTTTTTTTTGCCACTGTCAGTTTTAAAATAAGAATAGAGACTAGATAGGACATTTGCAATATTATAGAAATGGTAAGTGTGAGAACAAATTTTCATACCCAGGTCTGACTGGCTTCAAAGCCTCTTTATACTTAATAATGTCATCTGCTTCTTAATTATAGTGCTTAAAATTTAAATGTAAATTAAATCTTGGGCATTTACTAGGTAGTGATAGACTCTGAAAAAAGCAACTCAGTTTTATTCCTCATTAATCTCCAACTTTCTGATTTTTGTGAGAGTTTAGTTATAGAGTTTACTGATAACACAGTGCTTGGCAGGTTACCATGCTTAAATAATTAATATTTGTTATGCTGTATTCTTCTAATGTTCAATGAGTGAAAGTATTTTAGAGAATCTTTTACTAAAATATTTCTTGGTTTCTGGGGAAACATTCTGAATACTTTTATAGGTTTATAATCTTTATTTTTTGACTGAGTTTTAAAAATAATGAAAAGTCATTTAAACCTACATTTTCTTAATAAAATGGAACTTAAAACTTGCATACTAAAGTTTGATTTAAAGAACATAATTACAAAAAAATAAGATATTAACTTGTGTGTTTTGTTATCTTGTTCTGGAGACAATACTAAGTTAGAAGAAACTCCAGCTATTTTTAAGAAATTTCAGCATAATTTGAATATATTTATACTTATCTATCAACTTGTACATACAGAATTTGTTTTAAAAACACACCCATTCAAAGATACAATATTATCTGTTATTTTGATAGCACAATTAATTCAAGTTTAAACTCACTATAGGTGTGTTCATGTGTGTGTCATTATTCCTTAATTACATCCTGATAGCCACAAGAATTAGCCTCATACAATTGCAATTTATCACTTTATTGAGCTTAGCAAATAACACTTTGACATGTCATTATCTCATAATGAGGACAGCATCCCTTAATTAAATCAGCACATTAGGTAATAGACATTAGAACCCGCTGAAGAGCAGACTATATCTTTGTCAACAATTAATGCTAAACTTTTTCTTGACCCAATTAGGCTTAACAACTTTTTGTTTTCTTTTATCCAAATGCTAATGTCAGACAGGTGGTGGTCACCTCTAGCATGACATTCACGTGGAATGCTAGTTGATGTGTACTACATCTCGGATAACCCCGTTAATGAACCACATGGGCAACTGACTGCAGTAGACGTTCTCATTCCAGTAATCCAAAAACATTTGGCCCATACACATTCTGGAAATTTTCAGAAATTTAGAAAGGTTAAATGCTATTAACAGCTATTAGCAGCTATTAGCAGCTATTAACAGCTATTAGGCAACAGACATCATAGTTTAGGGTAGTTTCTCATAATTGAGCAATTAATGTTTCTGTGGGAAAAAAACAAAAAAAATAGTTTTATATCAGAGTGGGTCAGATTTGCTTTCAAATTAATTATTTAAAAGGTTATATTCTTACAGTTTTTATTTTGAAATTATAACTAATGTTTTATGGAATTGTAGTATCATTGAATTTAGATGTTTGTTTTAAGACACATTTAGAAAATATTTCTAACTACAACACTGACATTTTATTTGTTTGTGAGAAGACATATTTAATGACAATATACAAGTCGTTATATAACTCAAAACTCAGATTAATTCTATGACTATGCTATCAATACCAGGCACTTTTTCTAATTTGCTTGTTACAAAATTTTTTATTTAAAAATGTAAATATGAACTTACTATTCCTTTTCTGTTTCTCCATGGAATGCTATCAACTATTTTTCTCACGTTCAAGCTGGGCCTCTTTTTTTAATTTTATTTTAGAGTTTTATACTAAAAAAATTTAGTTTTATACAGTCTCTCCTATATGCTACTAGGAAATATTTTTGTAACCACTCTTGACTATTATACTCTGATTTCCTAGGGGTTAAATATATTTTTCTCAGATGTCTTTTCTAACTTCACCCTTCTCTATTTTACATGGAAAGTATTGCAGATGACTTTGTGATGTGATTTTTATTTACTTAAAAGCAGATGAAAAAGAGAAAGCACGGAAATTTGGACACCAATATCAATCTTCAGATAATTCCTTTTTTTTAGTGAGAGTCTAATTCTTTATAAGAATAGGATACACATTCCAAGTATGTGGAGTAACCCCTTAGTCAACATAGAATTAAGAATGAAAAACATTCAGGAATTCTGAAAATAAAACATGACATACTGAAAAGGTTGTCTCAATATGCCATTCAGAGTTATACAAAGCCCCCAGATTGTAGTTCAGAAGAAAAAAAAAGTTAAAAATCTCTCTTAGTAGTCAATAGATTGGTTGGTCAAAGTCTCCTATATAATATAAACTTAAAAAGAAATCTTGTCAATTGTTCATGCAAAAAGAAAGGCAAAACCAATATAACAAATTATCAAACTAATGTAATAATAATAATAATAATAATAATAATAATGCAATCCTATATAATACCCAAAAAAGAGTTAACACCAAAAAGTAACCATGAATGTTGAAAGACCATACTTGCATTCCAAGAAAATGACACAGAACGCTCCAAGGAAAAAAAGTCAGACATCACATAGTGAAAAAGAATAAAAATGTTGTCATGAGAGAAGGTCTGAATAACATTTATTGCCAAAACAAAATGAAAAAATAAAGACAACATGTGCAACAAGGAAATTAGTCTAAAGGATATCATATTAAGTTGCTACTCAATTATTTAATATGAGTCTTCTTAGGAAGGAACTACAGGAAAATAGTTTCATAAAACCAAGATAAAATCCTCCTTGACACCAATGAAGAGATGAATCTGCATAAATACTTCTGGAACAAAGATAAATGTTGATAAAAGACTGATGATGAGGATTGAATACATGGGGATAAGTAACATTTATAATTATGGATATTTGTTGCAAATAAAATGTAAATAATACAAATATTGGCATTATATTATTAAAAAATTAACAAAATACCTAATGTAATGAGACACAATAAAGAAAATGATGAAAGTGCTAATATTGAGATCTTTCACAACCTACATCAATTAGTGTTTCATAAAAGTGAAATCAGTTTTGAAAAAAAGAAACCACAATGACCACAAACATTAAATGCTTTTCACTTAACAATACAATGATATTTTAGTTTATTATCTTGTATTGGTGAAGAAACATTTTTGAAGTAAAATAACTCATTCTATAAGTACTCTTATGTACATTCTATAAGTATTCTTATGTACTTCCTATTTACAACTGAATCAGATTAATCTGTAGCATAATAAACAGAATTATATATTTCAGGTTTTCTTATATTTCTTGAACTGTATATACTTTTCTAAATCATACTTTGTAACAAAAATGAAACTGAAAAATCAATAATTTGAACATATGCAATGTAGATCACAGTAAAATAAGAATAAAGGTACATGCCTAAGTATATCTAAATTAGAGGAAATACAGGTAATTTAAAAATATTGTTGACATCTAAGAGGCAAGGTATTTAACAATGGTTCCAAGGTTTTTAAAGTCTGACAGAGAGAAATTGATTATTATAATTCTTAGAGAAAAAATGTTTTATATATTATTTGGAAAAAAACATAACAGATAAAGAGCTTTTGTCTTTACACCTTAAATAGGCTATGAGAATTTAAACAAGTGATTTGATTAATTTGTCCTTTAATATTGCTATAACACTATAAGTCAATAATATGTATCATATTTCCAACCAAGATCTAATGAGACAAAACATAATAAATAAATCTGGACAGTTTTTGCACATATTACAAGGCTATTGCTACAATTAATAGAAAATAGTCACAAAAATTAAGTCTGATAATTAGTGTGGTTAAGCACTTTTTCATGTGTCTGTTGGCTGTCCATGTGTCTTCTTTTGAGAAGTGTCTATTCATGTATTTTGTTCACTTTTTAATGGGGCTTTCCCCCCCTTTGGCATTTTTGAGTTCCTCATATATCCTGGATGTTTGCAGTTGGCAAATATTTTTTCCCATTCTGTGGGCTGTCTCCCCACTCTCTTGATGGTTTATTTTGCTTTGCAGAAGCTTTTCAGTTAAATGAGATCCCATTTATCTATCTTGTCTCTTATGGCATGGACATCTGGGGTTTGATCAGGAATTGGATGCCTACTCTGATTTCTGAAAGGCTGTCTCCTGCATTTTCTAAGATTTTTATAGTTTGAGGTATTACATTTAGGTCTTTGATCCATTTAGAGTTAATTTTTGTGTATGGTGATAGGTAGGGTTCCTGCTTCAATCTTCTGTTATGTGGTCAGTCAGTTTTCCCAGCATCATTACTGAATACCTTCTCCTCTCCCCAGAGGTTGTGTTGGTGGAGGCTGTGTTGAAGATGAATTGGTTGAGAGACTGAGGTTTTCCTTCTGGAATCTCTGTTCTGTTCCATGGTCAATATGCATGTTCTTGTACCAATAACTGGCGGTTTTGATTATTGTATCCTTATAGTAATCATCAAATAAATGCAAATAAAACCACAGAGATACCACCTAACCCCAGCAAGAATGGCCATCATTAATAAAAATAAAAAACAAAAACAAACAAACAAACAAAAACATGCTGGTGAGGGTGGAGAAAAGAGAACGCGTCTACATTGCTGGTGGAAATGCAAACTAATTCAGCCTCTATGGAAAACAGTGCGGTGATTTCTAAAAGAACTAGAAATTGACCTTCCACATAACCAGCAAACTCACTACTGGGAATATACCTGGAGGAACTCAAATCATTCTACCAAAAAGATATCTGCACACACATGTTTATTGCAGCATCATTTACAATAGCAAACACATAAAACTATCATGCTGCCCATCAGAACTGGACTTGATAAAAACAAGTGTAAGCCGGGCTCGGTGGCTCAGCCTGTAATCCCGTGCCTTTGGGAGGCTGAGGTGAATGGAATGCCTGAGCCCGCGGGTTCGAGACCCGCCTGGGCAGGGAGACCTCATCTCTACAATAAATCAAAAAATCAGCCGGGCGTGGTAGCGCATGCCTGTAATTCTGGCTACTCGGAAGACTGAGGCGGAAGGATCGCCGGAGCCCAGCAGGTCGAGGCTGCGATGGCCGGGAGCGTCCACTGCACTCCGGTCTGGGCGACAGAGTGAGACTCCAACTCAAAAAAAAAAAAAAAGTGTGGTACATATGCACTACGGAATATTACATAGCCATAAAGGACAAACATATGGACTTCATGGCAGCTTGGATGGGTTTAGAGTCTATTATACTCAGTGATTTATCACAGAAACAAAAAACTGAGTACAATATGTTCTCACTCATAAGCAGACCCTGAATATTTACCATAATACTATAAGAAATGGATTGACAGTAGCGAGACACTTCAGGGGAATGGAGACACATAAAATTAATAAGGATACCTGATCTCAAACCAGGAGAAGTGGGGAATAAAGGAGGCCCATACTTTACCTATGTGTTGACCATTTGTATACCTAATCCTGAATTGTACCCTATATCTTTAAAATAATAATAAAAATAAATTTTTTTAAAAAGAAAAAAATTAATTCTGCTATCAAATATTTGTTGTGAACCTACTGTAACATATGATATGTCAATGAGAAACGAGTGCTGTGAAGAAAATAAAGTAGTATAAGGACATAGAAAATACTTAAAGGAAATGTGTTTAGTTTTACTCTTTTAAAAAGACGCTTCACTTACAAAAATTATTTTTCATACATGAAAATAAAGAAAGAAAATAATGCAGGAATCTAGGGTCAGGGACAGGATAAGAAAAGAACAAATGCCATGGTCTTGAGATAGGATAATATTTGGATCATTGAAAGAATAACAAAGTGGCCAGTGGAAAAAAAGGAAATGAGTGACAGAGTAGATGAAGATAACCTCAGAGGAATTGCAGTGGGCCAGGTCAGACAAATTCTACTGAGGCTAGGAAAGTAGTTTGGATTTTATTCTAAGATGAAATGACACTAGAGAGTATTGGTAGAAAATACGATGCATATCATTGTCATATAGTGTTATGTCACTATTGAGAGACAGAGAAATAAAATAATTTATTTATATACTCATTCATAAAGACTCACCTGTTATGCTTCTTCTAGTACATAGCACATTGTTTTTCCTTTAAGAATCAAGTTTATGAATTTCTCTTTGGCAAACTTGAAGAAAATTGGAACTCTAGTTGAAGTGTGACTTACAGTCTAAGTAGGCATATCTACCTTCTTGTTGAGAAAAGATTGAGGTGTATAAGGAAAAGCTGGAAGATCAGTGGAAATAATTTCTAGTCATTCAGGGAATGGAGTTTAATGACTTGAACCAAGTGAAGATGATGAAAGGTGGTTAATTCATTGATAGATGAAATAAAATTTGGTGATAAGTGGCATGTGAGTGATGAAAGAAATAGGAGTGTCAAATGTAATTCCAATAGCTTTTTCCAGTGAAACAACTGGAGAGAAGAGGTTAATATTTATTTAGAAAGAAGTATAGAAGGAATAGTTTTTGTTGTTACAAAAAATCAAAAGCTATGTATGAGCATATTATGTTTGAAATGCCTATTAGACATTCTAGTAGACATGTCAGTGGAATTCCTAAGTCTGGATTTCAGAGAAGTCTGCACCAGAGGCATGTTAGTTGTTGGCATATAACTGGCATGTAAAGTCATGAAACTGAATGACATCATCTGGAAATGAGTATAAATTGAGAAGAAAAGAATGTCCAAGGACTAGTACTTGAAATGTTCCAATGTCTACATGTAAGCAAAAGAGACAGAGAAACAGTAGCCCTTGAAGCAGAGGAAGAAACAAGAGGGTAAGCAATGTGCCATAAGTCAAGTACAAAAGTTGTATAAAATAGAAATAAATTAGTCAAATGCCGCTAGACAATCAAATAAGAAGACAACCAAAATTGTGTCATTAAACAGCTTTGATAATGGTTGTGAGAGTCATTTCTGGCTTTTTCTCTCAATTAATGACCATACATTTGGAAAATAATACTTATTTCTGAGATGTTTTTAAATGAAGCAAGGAATAGTTTAAAATATCATAAGGCAAATCTTATGATATTTTATTTATATCCTATAATTTCAAAATTCTCTGAGATTATTTTCAGGCAATAAATGTGTAAAGAAAATGTAGTTTTGTGATGTAAATGCACATTGAAATTGTGAACTACATGCAAGATTTGTCTTAGAAGTAAAGCTTGATAGTACATTATTGAATTGTTTTGTTAACAAAATAAATCTTATATAATCAAATAAATGACACAAAATTAAGTGTTCTAAAACTAAGTGTTGGAACAAAATAAAAATTATCTGACTCATCTAAATTGACACTGTGCTTTTAAAAACAACTGAAAAATCCATTATACACAAAGTATTAAATAGGCACTTATTAAGCATTCTTGCCAGAATTATAACTGCTGCTACTTTTAAAGTTCAAGTTTAAGTTCACAAGATTCACTAATTTCAATAAATGCATAAATATTTCAAGAAGTATTTTTATTTTTATGATATATGTCTTTGGGATACTATGATATTTGCATTTTTGGTAAGTTCTTTATTTAAAAAATATATTTTATAACTTTTGTATCAGTAAAGGCTAGAGGCTTCAGAAAAGACATTACTTATGAATATAGAAATGAGATTATTTATGATGTTATATGCACTCATATAAACAGAAAACATTTATGAAAAGGGTGCCTATGAGTTATTGAATTTAAATTTTGTAATATCTGAATTTGTGTCTCATGCTACTTTTATTGTTATTGCCCTTGGAAACAATGGAAATAATTCAATCACAAACAAATTCTAGCCCCTTTATCTTTTAAATATGTTAATTTGTCCGTGTTATAATTTCTTAACAAATTTTACCTAAATATAGAATTCTTTAAAATTCTTTTGGATTTGCTACATAAATATCATATTATAAATTAGCATTTAAGTTTAATCATAATAAGTGCATGCCTCAGCATATCTAAATATGAAAACTAGTTTTCACAGAACTATTTTGTGTATCTGGGGAATTGTTTCAATTTAGATTCATTTTTAATATGCACACAGGGGATATAGATTTTTTTCTCCCATTTCCCCAGTGTCCAATCACCTTGTTTAGCCGGTATGGATTACTATGGGAAAGGTTTGAAAGACTATTTACCACATAAAGTAAGAGACCCAGCTACCCCTTCATTTATGTACTTATGTTTGAAACTTGGGGTACAGTTTGTGAAACCTCATGACAGTAACTCAAACTAGATATCTATCCAATGGGTCATATTTTTATGTTTACTTGTTAAAGAAGTCTTTAAATACATGGGATATTTAGGGATTAATTTTAATCTTAGGGACCCTGAAATTAGTTCAAACCACTCTGACAGCATCCCATTCCTACTGCTTACTGTTATGACGTGTTCAGATTTTCTCTAGCAGTGCAGAGCAACCATTTTAGTATTCTACTTTATCCATTGACCCTCCTCTCCACCCTACAAATATTCAAGAACATAGGCACCCTCCTTATTGTGCAGTAATAACGCCCTTGAGAAAATGTTATATGGATGCCCCTGAGGGTTATTGTTAAGGTATAGCTGAGCAGGTTGCACAGAATAGATTTATTTTAATGCTCGTTTTCTTTATCTCATCCCTGTTAGACACAAGCAACATTCTGGCATTTCACCTTGTAGACTTCAGACACAGTGACTCACAGCCTTCCTTTACCAAATAAGCAAACTAGAAACATCACTACTAGGTCATCAGTACAACCCATTAAATCCTTGAAATCTTGTTGGTAATTTTTGGAAGAGAAATTGAAGGATGGAGATTTTCTGCTTGACCTCTGTAAATGTTGTTTTCACCTCTTCTTGCAAATGTGTTTAGTCTGTAACTGTTTCTCCCCAGTCATCATTATAAACCCAACTGATCAGCCAAAGCTACAAATCTGTAAGAATGACTCTGCCACTTTCTAAGAAACATTTTTGATCAACTATTTTTGAAACTATTTAAAACTGAAAACTTTTACTACGGCTTTATAAAGTCTCTATCTCTCTCACTCACACTTTCTTGCTCTCATGTTCTCTCACTTTCTCCCTCATTAGAAAAGTTTCTTCTGATCCTTCTCATGTCCAGCACTTCAAAAATGAAAGCTCCCACAGCATTTATGCTGTAACTCAGATCAGGACTGTACCCTTTGCTGCTCACCATGGCCCATTTCCGTTTATCCTCTGAGTTCCAATGACTGGATAGCTGAGTAAGTTCTGCTACTGACTAGTACTGTTTCCTATATTTTGAAGTATCCTTAAGTCTTTTTTATTTTTCTCTTTTTGTTTTCTCTTTTTATTAACTTCTTGATTTACTTTGTTTCATAGCTCAGGGATCTTATAAATGAGGCTGGCTGGGGTAGGACAAAGAATATCAGTGTCTAATTATTCATATTCTGCTTGTTCTCTTCATTTGAATATTGACAATTACCAGTGTCCCAATACACCTCAGGCTTGTGTTGCCAATAGAACTAAATAATCAAAATGTGGCAAGATTTTACCAAGAAACTTTAGAACTTAAGTAACCACTTGAAAGAATTTACTATACAGTGTATAACTAATTTGTGTGGTACATTAGAATTGAAGATCTAAAATATGTTAAATATTCAATGGTCAGCATATTTAAATTTTTAAAAAAAATTTATCAATGTGTGTTACAATTCAGGGTTAGGTATAGAAATGTTCATTATGCAGGAACTCTTGTTGATGAGGTGTACCCCTGTCCCCTGGCAGTTTCCTACGCTGCCAATCCCTTTCCTATAGTATTATGATAATTGTTCAAGTTCCGCTTAAGAGTGGGAACATGTGGTACTCAGTTTTCTGTTTCTGTGATAGATCACTGAGTGGGATAGACTCTGAATCCATCCAAGTTGCTATGAAGTCCATATGTTTGTCCTTCTTTATGGTTGCATAATATTCCATCATGTATATGTGGCACTTTTTTTTAAAAGCAGGATTTATTAAGAGGACAGATGAAAGCTCCCACAGTGGGAGGGGACTTAAGGGGGTGCCATACTTTTTTTTTATCCAGCATTTTTGGATTGCTATGAAGATGTCACTGACAGACAGAATAATTCTAAAATTATTTCTCCTAGAAACCCACGAGTGAAAACTGATAAATATGTAAAAAAATCTAACATCTAAACTTAAACTCTCTTTACTTTATGCTGATCTAAGGTAGACATCGTGTTTCCCCATTCTTCAACTTTCTCCTTTCCTCTCTGCTCTTTCTTCTCTGTCTCTTGCATCTTCATTAGCCCCTTTTATCTTTCATGCACTGGTCTTTTTTAAAGAGACCACTGTCTTTGGATATTAACATATACTATAATTGGAAGTAATGACTAAACTAAAATTTGCTTTTTGATATAATTGTATTCAAACTTTCTCTATCTTAAAACCATAAGATTAAATTTTGTTGAGGAATTTAAGTTTGCTTTAAGAGCTTCTAGTTTCCTGATCGCCACCAATTAGTCTATAACCTTGTAGGTCCTACCAATGTGAGAATTTGATTAAAAACAGCAAGAATAATTAATTTCAAAATGCTATCAAGTGTATGGTCAAAATCTGACCATAGATGGATTTTAAATGAGTAACACAATTTGTCTTAGCAGCTATAACTTATGTCTTTCTCTACAAACATATCGATCAAAAAGTCAGTCTGTTAGACAGTGAAACATTTACTTGAAAGCTCACTTAATTACCACCAACTAGGAATACATTACTAAAATAAAGACAGATATAAAGGTTGAAAATCATCCACAAAACCATATATGTTCTCTTTGTTCGTTATCTTAAACCATCTGTTAGAAATAGAAGATAAAAGGACAGATGTCCCCCATTCCTTAAATTTCAAGTACTTATTGAGCACTTTAAAATATTTGACTAAAAATATGTATATAATTAATAACTTGTAAGACTATATAATTAGCCCAACTAAGGATGAGGACACTTCTATGTCTAGTATAGAAAAAATTCATTGCCAATTTATAATGAAAAGAAACACTAGGTGAATAATTGGCCTGTTCTACCACAAAATATAGAATCTAAATAGACAAAAAAGCAAACAGTGTCCAATAAAATGACACTCCAAAGAAAGCAGTTACTTCTGTCTGTCTACAACTGTCCTTAACACACAAAAAAATGCAATCATTATAATTGTTTCTTGGTAGTATCAGTGCTAAACTGTCATCCATAAACTCTCCCACTCTTCATTATTTCTTTCTTGGGGTAATGAAATAATTTCAATGGCAAGAATTTCAAATGACCTTTGAATTTGATCTTCTATCTTAGCTATTTCTTTTTGCTATAGAAGTTCTCTTGTTCAAAACACTTGTTTTATTTTGTTTTGTTTTGTGATTATGCTTTGCTGACTATGTGGGAAACAGACCTACTTCTTCAGTGTGGTGATGCAGTTTTAAATTGTGAACCAGTCTCTTCTTGGAAACTAAAAAAAAAAAATCACTAGCCTAAACACAATAATAGGCCAGATTGATTAATACTTGTTTCCTGTACTTTCTATAGCAAATTTTCAGATTTAGCTGATGATATGTGGGGCGCAGCACAAAACTCATGGCTATTTTGGCTTGTTCTTAAAATGAATTTTAGGGGGGCCAGTGGAGTTTTTAAACAAAGATTATTAGAGAATAAAAGGGAGAAAAGAAAGAGAAACATGCAGAGCTGGCATGGGTGAAAAACCGTACTTTTGCTCTTTACAGTAGACCTAATATACCTTTACAAAACTTGATATGCTAAAGAGGGTAAAGCTTAAGTAACTGTCACTTTGGTGAATGACATCTCTGGGCTCCTGATAGGAAGGAAGAAGGGGAGTGGTGATTTTTTCCTGACTATCTTGTTTTTTGCAGGAGACCTGTGAGATCTTTCCAATTCACAAGTTTCTGAGCTAAAAGTTGGTTTTATTATTATTTCTATGGCTTTGGCTAGTAAAGGGGTGGTATTCAGCCTTCCCCCTTTGACAGGAACCTGAAAGTTTCTTAGTAGTTTTTAGGCTAAGTCATGAATTGAAAGGTTGGGTTATTCTAGTCTTACATCTGATGGGGTTTTCTTTTGATTTACCTAGTGGGAAGGGTAGGCTGCCAGCTTGGCCTGCAGTAAAATGTAATTTTAAAATGTCTGTACACTTCCTAAAACCTACCAACGGGAAATGTATCTATTTATGTCTAGCCTGTACTAGCGACACTGCTCATTAGTGAAGTAAAATTGTGCATAAATTATCCTACAATTATTGAGATAGACATTCAAAATGAATTTTAAGATACCCAAATAAAGGTGTCTGAAGGCTTCCAGGGAAAATCTGTGTCCTTGTCTCTTCTAATTTCTGAAAGTTGCCCAAATTTCTTGGTTTATGTCCACCTTCCTTCATCTTCAAAGTAATTCATTCTCACTTTTAATTTCATAGGCACATCTACTCTTACTGACTTTGACCCTCTTTACTTCCTCATAGAAGGACCTTACATTATTCCTAACCTTCCGCAGGTAAATTCTTGGTTAAGTTTCATGGGCTTTTAATTTCTACTAACTACTCTATTGGGTATACCTATTACCTAATTTGTGTGGAAATTTGGCAGCTGAGGAACACCTGGGCAAATTACATTCTCCATTAGGTATTCCCATGGACTAGAGAAACCATATATCTCCCACAAGTTCCTTGTTTTTGCTTTTGCTACTAATATCTAAACCATTGTCCTTGAGCTAACCCTGCTTTTATCTGAAGACACAAACTTAACAGTCTCTCTTGATTTACTATTCAAGTTCTTTCACATCTTTATTCCTAGCATGATGTCTAACCATTCATATTATTTTGTCAGTTTCTCTAAAGTAGTATAATCTTTTCAGTTTCCTTTCATCCTTTTTTTTTCTTTTGAACTAAATTCTTTTCTAAGAGGCCAATGGAACTTTTTTTTGCTGAGTATATCTCTCTTTAGGAAAGTCAAATACAGATGTCCAAGGATAATTAGATTTGTGCCTTCCTTTGATTTTTTTTTTTGTTTTTGAGATACTTTGGTCAGTGTCGGTTTCTCTAACAAATATTTTGTTATCACAGAATTTTTAACTTCATAGTTACAGATTGAGTATATAATTGGGACCCCAAAAATGCTTAATTCCCCAGGACAATATCACATGGACTGTAGTCATTCAAAATGTATGACATAAATGTATGACTTTTCTTAAGTATGGAACATCTTCTCATCAGAGTCCTTGACAAATATTGGGGCTATTGTAAGCAAGTATATGTGCCACCAAGTTACCTCTAAACTGACATTAAGTTCTGTTTACCAAGTATTCTTTATCATAACAATTGCTCATATATATATATAATTATATATCTATATCTATATATATATACTAATATACATAATACTATGATAAGTTGAGACACAGCAAATATTTTTATACAATGACAATTGTGGGTCTTAAGAAAAATTTGTGAATAGGTACTGGTCATACTTTTGAATATGACATGAGAAACTATAAAATCCAATCAATCTGTGTATCTCTTGAAAGACTTTAGTTACTGACAGAAGCAGTAACTTATTTTTAGTTGTCTGAATAATGTCTGTATATCCCCTAATCTAGTGATGCCAAGGAATTGTATCATTTCTCTTCTGAGCTGTACTTTAGGTTAATTAGCTATCATCTGGTGATCATATAGATAGTATTTGTAATTAAATCCTGGCTTGATCTTCATATTGAGATATCAACATTACATAATTAATAACAGTACTTTCCAATTGAATTTAATCTATATCTATTCTCACCAGTTTGTGGTGATAAGGAGGAAAAATAAAAAATTGTTGTAGGAACACAGTGAATGCATATTGGAGCCCATCCCAAGTGAATGCAAATTGGCATCAACTTCCTTCTTTCTAGAGTTGAAAAAGAAGGCAAGAGTCAAACCAATAAAGGTATAGCAATATTTCTCATTTTGTGGCATGTTTTGAATTGATACCATATTGGATACAGCAGCTGCTTTTGGAAACACCACTTTATTCATTCCTCTATAATTCACAGTTGACTTTCAGAATTTATCAGCTTTTTACAGTCCATACTGGATTATTAAATAATATATTTTTTTGGATACTAGCATACTTGTATCTAACAATATTTAATTAATTCAAAATATGTATTGCCCTCAAGTATTCTACATAGTTGTAAATTAAGCACTTGAATAGGTTCAGATGATTCTAGATGTTTGCTATATATTGCCCATTTAAAATAGAGTGAAAAGCACATTTGTATAATTTTATTTTCTTATATTTTGTATAAATAAAAACTCTCCTATTCAAACATCACATATATTCTGGTAATATACTCTGGCAGTTGGGAGGCAACAACCACAAGTAAATTTTTTTCACTGATTTGTACATTGAGCCTTATTTGGATCTGTGAATGTTTTTTAGTTACATAACCATATTCTACTGTGAGGTTGTAGTAAGAAGGCCCACAGTAGATGCCGGTGCCTTGACCTTAGACTTCTCAGATTCAAAATTGTAAAAGGATACATCATTATTCTTTATAAATTACACAGTATGTGGTATATTGTTTTAGAAAAACTAAAAAAATAAAATAACCAACAGTCATACACACACACACACACACACACACACACACACACACAATATGTATAAATATTTCTACCAGCCCCAGGTTATTTTATCTATCCAGTGCAAATAACCTTGTGTCTCCTACTAGGGATTATACCAAGACACACTGATCTCCTTGACATTCAGAGTCCTAACATTCAGGGCCTAATCCTCTTCTATTTTAATTGGGCATGACTTTGAAAAGATCAGAGGTTCTACTTCTGTGTAACAATCAGATTTATTTTTAAATGTATCAAGGCCTGAATAAATTAAGTGAATTTTTAATAGTCCTTTTCTAGCCTGAGTAGTAGGACCGCTAGACAATCTAATTTCTTATAGTGATCTGGGAAAATTTTTGGAGCTATTTCAACTATTTCTTTCTCTTTAAAATGTCGTTTTTAATTGAACCTCTGAAGACTTCCACAGAGTTTAATTATGTTGAGTTTTTTTATTGGTCTATTTCTTTTACATAATCCTGAAATTTCTCCCATTATTTATCCCCATTCAGGGGCTTAAAATTTATAACTTCCTATAGCTCATTGTTTCTCTCCAACACTAAAGTCATATAAGGACCCAAATAATTATAGTCTCTTTTTAAATTAGAGCACCAGTTATCACCTGGTGGTCATAATTTTGCAGGTCTTGCAACTTCCATCTGCTTCTTTGTTGTCTTCAGTTTTACTAGAATATATATTTAAAAACAAAAACATTACATAAACACAAACACACACAAGACATCACATCATTGACTGAATTTACCTTTATTTTTTTATTTATTTATTTTTTTTTGAGTGGAAGTCTCACTCTGTCACCCAGACTGGAGTGCAGTGGCCGCTCCCGGCCACCGCAGCCTCGACCTGCTGGGCTCCGGCGATCCTTCCGCCTCAGCCTTCCAAGTAGCCGGAATTACAGGCATGCGCTTCCACGCCCGGTTGATTTTTTGATTTATTGTAGAGATGAGGTCTCGCTGCCCAGGCGGGTCTCGAACCCGCGGGCTCAGGCAATCCACTCACCTCAGCCTCCCAAAGGCGCGGGATTACAGGCTAAGCCACCGAGCCCGGCTTGAATTTACCTTTTAAAAAATATGTAATACATCTAACAATCCACTCATCCCTGGATTTATAAATTTCAGATCTCATTTGTAATTTTTATTCTGTCAGTGGATACAGCGGCTTAAGAAAACCAAAGAGGTGAAAGATCGTTACAAGGAGAACTACAAAACACTGCTGAAAGGTCATAAATGACACAAACATGAAAGACCATCCCATTCTAATGGATCAGAACAGCCACCATTAAAATATCAACATCATTTTTCACAGAACGAGAATAAAGAAATCCTAAAATTTATGTGGAAACCAAAATACTACCCAAATAGTCAAAGCAGCCCTCAACAGAAAGACCAAATAGGAGACATCACATTACCTGATTTCAAATTACCTATCCTACAAGGCTATAGTAACTACAACAGTATGATACTAGTACAAGAATAGACAGATAGATAAAAGGAACAGAATGGAGAACCCAGAAATAAATCTGCATACCTATGACCAACTCAACTTCAACAAAGTCAACACAAATAAATAATGGGGAAAGGACAACCTATTCATTAAATGGTACTGAGAACTGGCTAGCCATATGCAGAAGAATGAAACTGAACTCCTACCTATCAGCATACACAAAAATTCACTTAAGATGGGTTAAAGAGCCGGGCTCGGTGGCTCAGCCTGTAATCCCGCGCCTTTGGGAGGTTGAGGTGAGTGGATTGCCTGTGCCTGCGGGTTCGAGACTCGCCTGGGCAGCGAGACCTCATCTCTACAATAAATAAAAAAATTAGCCGGGCGTGGTAGCTCACGCCTGTAATTCTGGCTACTTGGAAGGCTGAGGCGGAAGGATCGCCGGAGCCCAGCAGGTCGAGGCTGCGGTGGCCGGGAGCAGCCACTGCACTCCAGTCTGGGCGACAGAGTGAGACTCCAACTCAAAAAAAAAAAAAAAAAAAAAAAGAAAAGAAAAGAAAAGATGGGTTAAAGACTTAAATATAAGACCTGAAACTATAAAATTCCTAGATGAAAACTTGGTAAACAATCTTCTCTACATCAACCTAAGCAAAATATTCATGATGAAGACCCCAAAAGTAATTGAGACAAAAACAAATGTATATAAATGAGATTAAATTAAAAAGCTTCAAAGAAGTTTATTTTATCTCAAAAGAGGAGACACAACTCACTAACAAACATATGAAAAAATACTCAACATCACTAATCATCAGAGAAACGCAAATTAACACCACAATGAGATACCTTCTTACATCTGTTAGAATGGTTATTATACAATTCAAAGAAAAGATGTTGCCATGGTTGCGAAAAATAAGGAATGCTGACACACCGTTGGTAGGATTGTAAACTAGTCCCATCTCTATAAAAAGCCTTATGGAGATTCCCCAAATAACTAAAAATAGAATCACCAGTGGACCCAGCAATTCCAATTACTAGGGATCTAACCAAAAGAAAACGTTACATAAAAAATATATTCATCGAAGCACTATTCACAATAGCAAAATCATGGTACCAACCTAAGTGCCAACTGATGATTGATTGGGTAAAGAAAATGTGGTATGTACACACCATGGGATATTACACATTCATAAGAAAGAACAAAATCACGTCTTTTGTCATATGTATGAACCTGGAGAACATCATTGCAAGTGAACTAACACAGAAAAGGAATACCAAACACTGCACATTCTCACTACCTCCTGTAGTTAAATGGCTATAAAGATGGAAATAGCTGATACTGCAGATATGAAAAAAAGAGGGGAAACAGGGAGAAGGTTAGGTTTCAGAAATAACCTATTGAGTATTATGCTTTACTGTCTGTGAAATGGGCTACTTGAAGCCCAATCCCCACCACTACAAAATATGTCCATGTAACAAACATGCACTTATACCTCCTAAATCTAAAATAAAATAATTATAATTGTATACATTAAAAAATGATAGCCAGGAAGTCAATATGGAAGCAGCAATTTCTTTTCTTCTCAGCTTTGTTTCTCTTAAACCATATCTCAGTTATTGTTATTTAAATTATATTGTCCCGGATGGCTTTAAGTATCCCATTTTCATTGCCAAAGATTTCATAAATGTGAATATTTTAAAAGTCTCACAGAGCATTATCACTTAAGTCTTAATTTAAAATCAAAGAAAAGGAAAGTACACAAAAGGACCAGGGATCCAAGAAACATACAGGTACAGGCTCTCAGGGTCTTTATTCACACAGAGATGTTCTTTGTCACCAGATTAAACCAACCAATAATTTTACAATAAATCTTGCCTTTGGAAAAACTCTGTGCAAAATTTCTTTGTGAAGTCTTTATATTTCTCTAATTACTGGGTTAAGCCAGACTGCTTAACCAGCTATGCCAGTTGAAACCCATTAGTAAATACTAATTAGTGCAATTCCTAGTGGCCAAATTCAATACCCAGTGAGTGTATTTGGCTGTGAGATACTAGGTTTTTTAGAGTATGCCCTGAGATCAATATATATTTTAACTTGTCTTAAAATAATAAAAATAACTGCTAGTTGTTTAGTTTTCCTTATGTAGCAGATACTATGCTAAGGATTTTACACTTACCATCTTTAGTTTTAGCAAAGTAACTATTACTAGTTTCATTTCACAGATGAAAATACTAAGGTCCAGAGATTCAGATTAGTTGTATCTTGTCCCAGGCCACCTGTTAATTAAGTGGCTTAAACAGCTTTGACATCAAAGGTGGCTCATTTGATGTTGATTAACAAAGCATTAATGATCACAAACATTGACATGACACTGCAAGGTTCTTGGTTCTCAAAGAAAAAATAAAATTATATTTGGTAAACTCTGCTTCCTAAATAAGAAAATGGACCCAAGACCAATAGATATTAAAGAAGAACTGAAATGAAAAGTAACTTCTGATGACCCAGGAATGGCTAAGTAGAGCACTGTAAATTAACCATAATCACATTTTTACTTCATATTGATTGCTAATAATAAATAAATAAATAAACAAATAAATAAAACTAGCATTCAAAAGCTGAGATGTAACCAGAGGAGGTTCAGAATTAAAGAACACAACATAAATACCCTTGCCCATATCTTAGCTAATAAAGTTAAATATTCAGGTGTCCCCTGAGATAAAGATATAATTTTCTTAGTTCAGCTATAAATTCACTCTATCTTCAACAAAAGTAATAAAACTAAGTATATTCTGTTCATCCAAACAGAATAAGAAAAATACCTTAAATAAGTTATTCATACAGGAGGAATATTGAATAGCCAATGTGTATGTAAAAATGCTTATTATCATCATTAGAATTAAACAAAATAAAAATAAAATAATGAATAATATTTTTCTCTATTTGGTAAAATGTAAGAAATCTGGAGTAATAATCATTGTCAAGAATTTCAAGCAGCCAGAGGTTTAAGCATTCTTGGTATAAGTGTATGAGTATTAATTGCTCTTAGTTTGGACAGTATTGTGGCATTTCCTAGTTAATACAAGAATTATATAGAAACACAAATGACCACTTATAGCCAAAACAATCCTCAGCAAAAGAAACAAAGCCAGAGATATCACACTTCCAGACTTTAAGCTTTATTATAAGACTATAGTAATCAAAATAGCCTGGTATTTGCACAAGAATAGGCATATAGACCAATGGAACAGAAAACCTCAATTTCTTAACCAACTCATCTTTGACGAAGCCTCCACCAGCAACCACTGTGGAAAGGAGAACCTATTCAGTAAATGGTGCTGAGAAAACTGACTTACTGCATGTAGAAGATTGAAACAGGACCCCTACCTATCACCATGCACAAAAATCAACTCTAAATGGATCAAAAACTAAATGTAAAACTTCAAACTATAAGAATCTTAGAAAATACAGGAGACGCCTTTATAGAAATTAGAATAGGCAACCAATTCCTGATGAAAACTCCAAAAGCCCATGGCATAAGAGAAAAGATAAAGTGGGACCTCATCAAACTGAAAGGCTTCTGCAAACCTCCAAGAAAGTGTGAGACAGCCCACAGAATGGGGAAAAAAAATATTTGCCAACTGTATATCTGACAAAGGCCTAATGTCTAAGCTCTGCAAGGAACTCAAATATACACAAAGGAAAAAAATAAACCTGCTCTATTAACAAGTGGGCAAAAACATGAATAGACACTTCTCGAAAGAAGGCGTAAGAGCAGCCAACAGACACATAAAAATATGCTCTATCTCACTAATCATCATAGAAATGCAAATCAAAACCACACTGAGATACCACCTAACTCCGGTCAGGATGGCCATAATTAATAACTCACGAAACAACAGATGCTGGAAAGAATGAGGAGAAAAGGGAACACTTTTACACTGTTGGTAGGAGTACAAAGTAATTCAACCTTATAGAAAACAGTATGGCAATTTTCAAAATAACTAGAAATTCACTTTCCATACAACACAGCAGTCCCCTTCCTGGGAGTATACCTGGAGGAACTCAAATCATTCTATGAAAAAGATCCTTGTAGAGATATATATATATATAATAAATATATATATATATTTATTACAGTACTATTAACGATAGCAAAAACATGGAATCAACTGTGCTGCCCATGGAAAGTGAACAGGATTTTTAAAATGTGGTACATATACACAGGCAGCCATAAAGAAGAGCAAAATTATGAACTTCCCAACAACTTGGATGGATTTAAAGTCTATCATACTCAGTGTTCCATCACAAAAACAAAGAACTGGGTATCACATGTTCTCACTCTTGAGTGAATCCTGAACGTTTATCATAATACCGCAAGAAAGGGATTGGTAGTAGTGGGGCACTGCCAGCAGTTGGGGTGGGGGGCGAGGGGCGGAGGGCGGGGAGGAGGGGACGTGACGTCAGTAAGGGTGCCTGATCCCAAACCAAGAGAAGTTAGAATCAGTGGGAGGTTCAAATTTCACCTGTACCATTACCACTTATTTACCTAACCCTAAATTGTACTCTACATCTTTGAAATTAAAAATAAAATAATAAAATAAAAAATAAAGATATTTGTAATATATCACTTTATACAGAGGGCCTCAAACTTTTAAAACAGGGGCCAGTTCACTGTCCCTCAGACCACTGGAGAGGCGGACTATAGTTTAAAAAAAAAAGCTATGAACAAATTCCTTTTTTTTTTTTAAACTATAATCCGCCCCTCCAACGGTCTGAGGGACAGTGAACTGGCCCCCTGTTTTAAAAGTTTGAGCACCCCTGCTCTATAATTTAGTGCTGAACATATGCACTAAAGCAGTGTTTTTCAACATTTAATGGTGACTTATTACACAAAATGTATTTGATATTGTAACATTATAAATACAGACATGCTTACAAATATTTGTGTGTGTGTATAGATAAACAAAAAACAATAAGGGGTCTCTTACAATATTTATTTTTATATAAAAAGTTTAAGCAGTAATTAACCCAACAATTCGAGATGAGCCATGAAACTAATGGTTTTATTCTTCCTGTTTCTTTCTTTTGGGGCTCAGAAAATGATACTCCAAAGTATTGAACTGTGGCATGCTGAGTACTTTGATCTGAAGGACATGGTAAGGACTTCAGAAGCAAAATCTCTTTTTGACTCTTTGTACCCTTTCTCCTACTTTACTTTTTCTTCCAAGGCAGGTCACAGGAACTAGAATTGTTCTCCCCAAAGACTGGTGATAGAAACTAGAAATAGTACGCTAAACTTTCCCTACTTTTCTGTGTAGAGGCTAGTTATAAAGAAATTCTCTAACCTACCTTGTTTGATAGTAGGTCATAAAACTCTCATTCCAGAAGTGGTCTTGCCCTGAACCCTAGAAGAAAAAATGCCACACGGAGACTCTAAGAAGAATCTGAATAAATAGGCCTTGCTGGGTTTATCCACTTAGTGTATCACCATTTTGTCTAATCATAATTCTTCATAACTGCCCATGCTTTATCAAACCTAACCATAAAAATAGTTTTCCCTGTGTCTTGGGGTTTTCATTTCTGAAGGCTCATGTGTTACATAAAACTTTGACTGTGCTTTTCTGTCAACCAGTCTTTTGTTATAGGAGGGTTGGTTATGACCCTTATGATAGAGAGAAAAGTTATCATAGCTTTTCTGCCCTTAAAATTTTAATCTTTCACATGACACAAGTGTAGGACATAATCCTTTAAACTACCTTCATGACCCACTGAAATGCTGTAACCCACATACTAAAAAAAATACTTCTCTGTACATGTGTATAGGGCATCTTACTCTTGTACATGTGGAATAAGAGACATAAAATAATACATGGATGAGTAATGGTTATTATAGTAAAATGGCAAAGAATCTTCCAAAAATAAGGAAATCCTGTAATTTGCCATATAGTAATGAAAATAATAAACTTGGAACTAAACCACATATAATAATAGGTATAAATTTTACATGCATGATGTTGAGCAAAAGATCAAATTGTAAAGTATGTGGAATGTGCAATTCTATTTATGATTAAAAAGCATATGAAGCTAGATAGAGGCACATATGTGGTTTAGAAAGTGTAGTAGTCTGTTCTTAAAATTTGATGTGTTTATCCACGTAATCAGTACATTGATGTCAATTTTAACATTGCTATTAATGGGAGATTTACATTTTTCTTTTTTCATATTTAATAAAATAATTTTATTATCTGAAAATTTACGATAATATAATTTTAGATATGGGAATATATATAAATAAAAGTACAAAAACTTAAAAATCCAAAAGAAATACATCTGCTAAATAGAATGTCATTGTCAACTACACAGATATTTTCCTCACTTTGAGTGATAAAAGCATCCTGGCCTCAATATTGGGCAACTTTGATTTCATCATATGTTTTTCACCAAAAGATAATATACTTCTTTACATATTTCTCTAAAAAATGAAAATTGACTTCAAATATATATTCTAGTCCTGTGGTAAAATATTTAGAGACAAATAAGATGAGTAGAAGAATGTTTTTCTGTTTTTCTTATTTTTATACAAATACCATAGCAAGCATTCCTATTTACTTATAATTTGTCATGTGTGTTACATATATTAATTCATTTAATCCTCAAAACTCTGAGATTAAATGTATTCCAGTTGTACAGAGGAGGAATTTAAGGCACAGAATACTTCAGGAACGTATCCAAAGTACACACAGCAAGTAAGTTGTGGAACTATGGATTTAATGACTTCAAGTTACATTTTAAGGAAAAAAAAATTTTAAAAAGTACATAGCACAAAATTCTCGCCAGGTCTTTGAGTACATGTTGCTAATAAAAAGTTAGGAACAATTGTAATTGCAATTAGATTGTTTTATTGGTATTTGCAACCAAATTATATATTTTCTTTTCTTTTTTTTCTTTCATTCTTTTTTTTGGAGTCATATTCTCACTTTGTTAACTAGACTGGAGTGCAGTGGTAGCTCAAGGCTACTGCAGCCTCAACCTACTGGGCTCAGGCAATCCTTCTGCCTCAGCCTTCCAAATAACTAAAACTACAGGCACATACCACCATGGCTGGCTAATTTTTTAATTTATTATAGAAACTAGGTATTGCCAAGATGCCCAGGCTGGTCTCGAATTTCTGGCTCATGCAATCCTCTTGCCTCTGCCTCCTAAATGCATGGTTAAATATGCCTTACCTATTATTAAGAATCTCTTTAAATTACCTACTATGCAAACACTTCTTATTTGACAATAACCATGTACAACTATAATTTTATTTCATTAGCTATAGTATCATAAATATATACATATACTCACACTTAACAGGTAGATAAGTGTATAAATATAAATGCTGGTTTCCCTAATGAATAAAATGATATATTATTTTATGTTATTAATATATCAATTTATAGTGAGCCTGCCCTGATGCATGTCAAATAGATAGTATTTTTTAAAATTCTTTAATGCCAAATATCCAAATTAAGCAAATTTATTCCACAATAAAGATTTCTCAAGGCCTCAACTAATAGCATGGTAAGATTATAAATACCATCTGATTTCATATTTTATAATACAAAGTTATACAGAATTATAAACTTGGAGCTAGAATGTGGAAATACAAGATAAAAGTAAAGATTTCAGTAGAAAAGGAAAATAATGCCCTGTTAAAACACAACTGAAGAGCTTGCATTGTTGTTTCCTAAATATTTATATGTGAAAATAAATCCACAGATTTCACCCCAAGAAATCTTGTCATCTCAAACTTAAAGGAAAGTGAAATATACTTTGTGCTTGTATTTGTGATTCAAAGTAATGCCAATATCATTTTTTGTAAATTGTGTTTTGTGTTTGCCTGAATGTCTGTTGTGGTAACTGTTGTGGAACAAATGAAAAGAGAAACCTGTTGAGTCAAGTTTTTTGACTTTTGTTGTTCTGGATGTATGTGCTTGTGATCTGCCCTTTCACAGAAGATTTTTTTTTTTTTTTCCAGCAGAGCAGACTCTGCTGCTTTGGGAGTTTGCTTTCTTAAAAAAATATTATAAAAGACATTTTATAAAATGATCCCTCTGGAAAGAAAAAAAAAAAAATAGATGCCATGCTGAATAAAGTGATTCTTAATGTAATACAATTTTAGGATAATTTTGAACAAATCAAATTTCTAACACCTCAAATATTTTAAGTGTAAAGTGAGAGACATTTCTCTCTGTCTCTCTCTCTCTCTCTCTCTCTCTCTCTCTCATTAGATCTTAAATATATTGTAAAAATTAATTAACATTTGGAACACTATTACTATTGCTGTGTTAATCAATTTTCCCAAGTATTAAAGCAACAAAAACAAACCTAAAAGGGACCAGTAATATTTTAAAAATCATAAATTAATTAATAACACATGAAATAAGTAAACAAATATCTTACTCTATTTTATTTATGTATTTATTTTGCCTTTAGTGTGACAAGTTCTGGGAGTTTTTCTTCATGCTCAGAACTAGTCACCAGATTGTGCTAAGTACAGGCTCATTAGGTAAATTTTCACTTTTAATGTATTTTTATGTATATTAATCTATTCATTTTCACTTCGCCGTACCTTCTGGAGTAACTGCATCTTTCATTCCTAATGCTGTCTGGAGTTCTTTATGATAAATTATCTTGATTCATAAGGTATCCATTGTAGCTAGGATTTAGGTGTTATCTTTCTTTCCTTTTCTTTTCTTTTTTAAGTTGGGGTTTCACTCTGTTCCCCAGACTGTAGTGTAGTGGCACACTGGTGACCACAGCAACCTTGATCTGCTGGGCTCTGGTGATCCTTCAGTCTCAGCCTTCCAAGTAGACGGAACCACAGGCAGGCGCTAACATACCTGGCTCATTTTTGATTTGTGGTAGAGAAGTGGTCTCGCCAAGTTGCCTGGGTGGGTCTCGAACCTGTGGACTCAGGCAATCCACTGGCCTCAGCCTCCCAAAGTGCTGGGATTACACACTGAGCCACCGAGCCTGGCCTGGTATTATCTTTTTGTACTCTCCCAGATAAGTTACTGATTTTACCTTCTAATTTCACGCTACAAAAAAAAAAAAAAAATGATAATATAGCTCATCAGCGATTTCTTTTGTCAATACTTTGTTCTTTACAGTGAAATTCAGAAGAAAGAGAAGATCAATGTACTGATTTTTTTGTTCAACTAGAAGTTTGTGCATGCTACTCCATGTTGCTCTCACCCGCTAACCATAACTTCTAAGACCATAAAAAGTCTGTGGAAACTTTTGGTACTACACAGACTAATACTACATAACAAATTCTAGGTTTTATATGTTGGTGCAAGAACTACAAAAGGAGAAAGAATTAAGATTCTAGTGGTCTTCTCTTCTTAAAATATTGAGTTGTCCTACTAAATAACTGTGTGTGGTACTTACTGAAATTCTCAGTGTATGTAATATGTTGAAACTAAAACCTCTAAAATAGACTTTTCCTCTGTAATGATGAAATAATTTTTATTCCCTCCCTTATTTTAAGAACCTTAAGGCATTTGCTGATATATCACTACTTAAGGAAAAAAGTGTTATGCTTGAGAATTTAACTGAATCACAATGATATATTTAAGCAACACATTTTGCAACCAATAATATCCACATAGTTTATTCTGTAGGTATATAAAATCTCCCTGGTTGCCATATACTCAGGAAGGTAGTTATTTCACTATCTGAAAAAAAGCACACCTATGACTATTTTATTATAGTTGAATATTCTATTATTGACTAAAATAATTTAAATTGTAAATCATAAAAATGTATTTAAAATCCATATATATTTAAAAAATATATATTAACTCCTAAAACTAAACTGGAGAAGAAATTTTAAAAAAAGTAAAAACAGCACACACCTTTCTGGGAATAAATTGATATGTAAAATTATCTGCCAGGTAAGGTTCACCAAAAACCATTTACTGATTAGTTAATGAGACATTATGGTCTTTACTTTACATGGATTTTCTTTAATTGTTCTAGTTTGAGTGAGTTGGATGTTACTTGTTCTGCCAAATAACCAACATTCCCTTGAGCCCAAGCTTAATCCAGAGCAAGGCCCTAATTCTTTTCAGTTCTATAAAGATAAAGGGAAATAAGGACACTGCAGAAGAAAATTTTGAAGCTAGCAGAAGTTGGTCCACGAGATGTAAAGAATGAAGTCGTTTCCATAACAGAGAAGAGTCAGGTGAAAATTCAAGTACTGAGGTAGAAGAAGCAGCCAGTTATCCAGAAGATCTACCTAATATAATTGATGATGGTGGTTACACTAAACAACATATTTTTAATGTATTGGAAGAAAATCTAGTACTTTCATAACTGGAAAGGAGAAGTCACTTCTGACTTCAAAGTTTCAAGGGACAAGATAACTCTTCTTAGAAGCTAGGGCAGCTAGTGACTACTTTAAAGCCAATGCTCATTTGTCATTCTGAAAATCCTAGCACTATTAAAATTATGTTGTCTATTCTACCTGGTCTCTATGAATGAAATAACAAAGCTTGGAGGACAGCACATCTGCTTACATTATAGTTTACTGGATATTTTAAACTCATTCTTGAGACCTACTGCTTAGGAAAAAAAATATGCCTTTTAAAATATAGTTACTCATTGTCAAGGTAACTGGTCACTAACGAGTTCTGATAGAGATGTTCACGCAGGTTAATGATGATTTCATGTCTGCTAGCAAACATCCATTCTGTAGCTAATGTATCAAGGAGTAATTTTGAGTTTCAGCTCTTATTTACAAAATACATTTTGTAAAGTTATAGCTGCCATAGCAGTGATTCTTCTGATGGATCTGGGGAAAGTAAATTGAAAACCTTCCAGAAGGGAGTCACCTTTCTGAATAGCATTAAAGACATGTACGATTCATGGGAGGTGGTCAAAGTATCAACATTAACAGGAGTTTGAAAGAAGTTGATTCCAACCCTCATGGGTGACTTGGAACAGTTTGATTTCAGTGCAGAAAGTAACTGCGGATGTGGTAGAGGTAGTGAGATGATTAGAGGTAGAGCCTATATATGTGACTGATTTGCTACAATCTCATGATCAAACTTGAAGAGGTGAAGAGGTGCTTCTCATTGATAAGCAAAGAAAGTGGTTCCTTGAGATGGAATCTACTACTTGTCAAGATGTTGTGAACATTCTTGAAATTACAAAGACAAACAAACAACTCTTTAGACTTACATAAATTTAGTTGATAAAACAGCAGAGAGTTTGAGATGTTTGACTCCAATTTTGAAAAAAGTTTTGCTGTGTGACAGAGAAATCTTTTGTGAAAAGATGTCACTCAATGCAGCAAGATTTGTTGTTGTCCTATTAAAAGAAAGAAAAAAATCCACCGTCACTTCAGTCTTCAGCAACCACCATTCACCGTGGAGGCAAGCAAGACCCTCGACCAGTAAAAAGATAATAATAATAATTGTGATCACTGAAGTCCTCACATGGTTCTTAGCAATTTTTTAGGAGCAGACTACTTTAAATTAAGGTATGTACATTGCTTTTTGAACATAATGCTATAGTACACCTAATAAGTATGCTGCATAACTTTTTTGCAGGTACTGAAAAATCAACAAAATCATGTGTCTTACTTCATTGGGATATTTGCTGTATTGCTGTGATTTGGAGCTAAACTAACAATACCTTCAAGATATTCTAGTGCTTCTAAAGTCTCTTCTTTCTCAAAATGGAATATATTCAGGTAGTGGTGAATGGTTAGCTTTTTAAATTGAACATTTATAAATGCAATATTAAGAGAAAATAATAGTGAATATAAAGTACTTACATTCAGAAAGGCTTTATTCTTACTGAGAGTTTGACTTTCAATTATAAGGATAGAATGGGAATATAAAGTATCAGTACAAGTGAAATTATTGTAAACTCTATATCATATAGTATTATTTTAAGTTAAATTGTAAAGATTTTAAAAATCTTTAGAATTTCCTTGGACTACTTATAATAAGAGGAGCTCACAAGAACAATACATTTATGTATTTAAAATTGCTATTTAGAACATGTTTCTCAGATCCAGAGCACATATTTAAATCATTTATGAAAATATACAAAATTTCAAGCAAAGTCAGTATATTAAGAATTTATATCATAAATGGCATTTAAAAATCATTCTATCAAATGAATACTTTTAAATTTAAAGGATTTGTCATGCAATATAACTTCAAGATTCATTAGCTTGTACTCTATTTTCCTGTAACCTGTATAATATGTCATAAATAAACCTCTTGTTACACACACACACACACACACACACACACACACACACACACACATTCACACCTGGAATAAGGGCTAGGGCAGTTAAAACAAGCAACTCTCACTCCTGTGTTACTGAATGACTACTCCTGCTGATACTACTTTGCTTCGAACTGACTACTATAGCTGAAATCACACGACAGTGCCTCAAACTGACAGTAATGAATGGACCACATGTGCAACAATGAGCATGAATTAATAGATGCTGCAATATGTGTACCAGTCCTATGACCCATATTACTGGCAAAACAGTATTTTAAAAATAAAAATTTTATGCTAATACTTAACATAAAAGCTTTCATTTGCTTCCAATACAAAAAGCTAAGAGGAAAAATTCAAAATCCTTGAATGAAAGAAAGAAGTTTGAACAAAGTAAACAACTGCCATCATGGAGAGTTTCAGTCTCATTAGGGAGTCCTACTAACCTTCTTCTTTGTGTTTCTGTAAATTGCTGTTGAGTTCAGGAAATATGCCAAGCACTTTCCTACCTGATAATCTTTATTCTTACTATTTTCTTAATCTAGAGCACTCTTGATATCATCCTTTTTTTTTTTTTTTCTCTTCACTAACTTCTACCTATACTTTAGTATTCAATAACAATACTTTCTCGGAGAAAGTTTAACTGATACTTTCCCAATAAATCTGTGTTCATCTGTGTTCATTCCCATATGACTATATATATATATTAAACTTTTTAGTAATTCTCAACCTTTAGTTACAGAGGTTATTTGCATGATTTTTTTATTTCTGGTTCTTTTTCCCACCAGATTGTGATTTTCAAGGGAAGAGTGATCTTTGCTCATCGATACATCCCTAGTAATTGCAGTATCAGATAATAGGCACTTGATTGCATATGAAATAATAGTAAAAACATACACATATAGCATCACTTGGTTAGCATAAATATAACTAAGTAGTTATTGTGGGCCAGGCACACATGTTAAATTCTACAAGTGCAAGTAAAGTGAAGTTTGTTTTTCTTCTTCTTCTAGAACTTACAGTTTTGTTGGTTAAAATTAACATAGTCAAACAAATGTGGGAAAAATTTGTTAGAGAATGAAAACTTGAAGGATTATGTCTCCCTGTGTATTATAGCCTTTACAAGATCATGAACTACCTTTGGAATGATGAATTACAGTTTGTTAATGAAAAAAGGAGAAACTGCATTCCAAGTGTAGGAAAGAGTATATAACTGGCATTGTTAGAAGTTCTGTGTAAACAAGAGTGAAAATGACATGTGCATGTGTACAGTTGAATTTCATCCCATTATTGTGAGAACAAAATACTAACATTTTACAACAGAACCACTGAAAAGACATAGAATGGCAAAATGGATAAAATATCACCAGAAAATAATATATTGCCTTGAAGAGACCCATCTCACTAGAAAGGACATGCACAGACTCAAAGCAAGAGAATGGGAAGCAAATTTTCAAGTGAAGGGAACACAAAAGGAAGGAGGAGTCACAATCCTAATTTCAGACAAAATACCATTTAACAATCAAAAATTTAAAAAGATACAGAAGGCCACTATATAATGATAAAAGATTCACTCCACCAAGAAATATCTATTCTAAACATATATGCACCAAACATAGGAGTGCCAACTTTCATAGAGCAGCTTCTAGGAAAACTCAAGAAAGATATTGACTCGAACACTATCATAACTGGGGACTTTAATACCCGACTCACAATCCTACAGAGATCATCAGGACAAAAAATCAGCAAAGAGATCCAGAACCTCAATGTGACTCTTGACCAAATGGACTTAATTGATACCTATAGAAAACTCCACCCAACGACCACAGAATATACATTCTACTCATCATGGCATGGAACGTACTTTAAGATCAACCACATACTTGGCCATAAATCAAGCATAAACAAGTTTCAAAATCAAAATTTTGTCACGCACCTTCTGCACCACAGTGGAATAAAAATAAACATCAACACCAACAAGGTTCTCCCCAAACCCACAAAGACATGGACACTAAACAGTATGATGATAAACAACTCCTGGGTCAACAATGAAATCAAAACAGAGATTAAAAGATACCCAGAAACAATTGAAAATGAACAGACATCTTATCAAAATCTCTGGGATGCCATGAAAGCTGTAGTAAGAGGAGAATTCATATCTCTACAAATGCACATGAAGAAAATGGAAGGATCACAAATTAACAGCCTAACAAGTCACCTAAGGAAGCTGGAAAAGCAAGACCACCAAAACCTTAACTTCAGCAGAAGAATCCACATCATCAAAATAAAAGCCCAAATTTGGGACATAGAAGGCAAAAAGATAATACAAAAAAATCAGTGAAACAAAAAGCTGGTTCTTTGAAAGGATCAACAAGATTGATGGTCCCCTAGCTAGACTGACCAAGAAAAAAAGAGAAAAAGTGCAAATAAATACAATCAGAAACAAAAAATATGAAGTCACATCTGACCCCGAAGAAATACAAAAGATCATTAGAGACTACTATGTACACTTGTATGGAAACAAACTTGAGAACCTTAAGGTAATGGAAGACATTCTGATATTACACAACCTGCCTAGGTAGAAATGAGAAGAAATTGAGACCCTAAATAGACCAATAACAATCAAGGAAATTGACTATGTAATAAGAAAACTACCTACAAAAAATAAACCCTGAACCAAATAACTTTCCAGCAGAATTCTGTAAGACATTTAAGGAGCTGATACTAATCCTACTGAAAGTATTCCAGGTGACTGAGAAAGATGGAACCCTCCCCAAATCATTTTATGAAGTTAACATCACATTGGTACCCAAGCCAGATAAAGACCCAACAAAGAAAGAGAACTACAGAGCAATATATTTGATGAACACAGATGCCAAAATTCTCAACAAGATCCTAGCAAACCAGATTCAACAACATATCTCAAAAATCATCCATCATGACCAAGTGGGCTTCATCCCTGGGATGCAAGTCTGGTTCAATATTCACAAGATAATAAATGTAATTAAATATATCAGCAGTTGTCAGAACAAAAATCACATGATTATATCATTAGATGCAGAAAAAGCTTTTGATAAAATCCAGCACCCCTGATTGATAAAAACCCTTGAACATCTAGGCATGCATGAAACATACCTCAAAATAGTAAAATACATCTATGAGAAACCCCCAACTGGTATCCTCCTAAACAGACAAAAATTGGAACCACTTCCCCTGAAAATTGGAACAAGACAAGGATGCCCACTGTCTTCCTTCCTGTTCAATATAGTAATGGAAGTCCTGGCTAGAGCAATCAGAAAAGAGAAGGCGATTAGGGATATCCAAATAGGAAAAGAGGAAATCAAGTTATCTCTCTTTGCAGACGACATGATTGTGTACTTTGAAAACCCAAGAGTATCTCTCAAGTGCCTCCTTGCACTGATAAAGGACATTGGCAAAGTCTCAGGGTATAAAATAAATGTGCAAAAGACAATCGCATTTTTTTACACCAATAATAAACAAACAGAAACCCAAATAAGAAGCACAATTCCATTCACAATAGACACAGAAAAATGAAATACCTTGGCATCTTCCTAACCAGAGACGTGAAAGACCTTTACAATGAAAACTACAAAACACTGCTCAAAGAAATTAAAGATGACACAAACAAGTGGAAAAATATCCCGTGCTCATGAATTGGAAGAATCAACATTGTGAAGATGTCCATCTTACCTAAGGCAATCTACAAATTTAATGCAATACCCATCAAATTACCAGCAACATTCTTCTCAGAGCTAGAAAAAACAATACAGGAATTCATATGGAAACACAAACAACCAAGAATGGTCAGAACACTCATCAGCAAAAAAAAAAAAAAAAAA
>NW_007192945.1:0-1108 GCF_000164805.1 Carlito syrichta
CCTCCCAAAGGCGCAGGATTACAGGCTGAGCCACCGAGCCCGGCTAGCAATTTTTTTTTTAAGAGAAAGGGTCTTGCTATGTTGCCTAAGCTTATATTGAACTCCTGGACTCAAGCAATCCTCTAAGTGCTGGGATTATAGGTGTGAGCCACCACACCTGGCCAATTCCAGTAAGTTTTTTCTTTTTTCTTTTTTGAGTTTGAGTCTCAGTCTATTGCCCAGGCTGGAATGCAGTGGCATGCTGCTCATGGCCACCACAGCCTCAACCTGCTGGGCTCAGGCGATCCTTCCACCTCAGCCTTCCAAGTAGCTGGAACAACAGGTAGACACCACCACACCTGGCTAATTTTTGTGATTTATTGTAGAGACAAGGTCTCACCAAGTTACCCAGGCTGGTCTTGAACCCCTGAGCTCAGGAATTCTCACCTCGGCCTACCAAAGTGCTGGGATTACAGGTATGAGCCACCATGCCCGGCCAACAATGTGCTTTAATAAAACCTCCAGTTGATCTGATCCTCCCTAAAGTTTGAAAACCACTGCCCTATCCTGGATCTCATTCAATCTAGATAGAGTATCATTTCTTACATTGATGCTAAGGGCCAATTTAAACTGAATTGCCCTTTGGAGTTAGCATATCTCTGGGCCAGAGGATAAGAGTGGTACATTATATCAATTTCAAAGACCTCTTGCTGAACAAAAAAGAGTCAACATGGGACTCAATAACTATTCTACTAAATTAGATTAATAAATTAGCTACATTTTGTATTTTCTAGATCTTTGTGAGGGGGGTCTCCCTTCTGGTGAGCGGCCATTCCCAGTTCACTGGTCTAGTCTAGGAAACTTGTTAAGTGCCAATCCTGGGCCTAGAAACAGAGAAAACTATGCTTTCAGTTCAGTGCTACAGTCTATGTTCCTGTCAAAAGCCAGTTCTTGCTTAGCTTCTCTTTGTGGGAACTCAAGCCTTGGTCCTACTACCGGTACAATGCCACAGTCATAGTCCTGACTCTCCTCTGAGTCTGGTGAGAAAATCAGTCACCTTTTCTAGACCTATTACTTAGACCCTCCAAAAAGGCATCTAATTCAAGTCATGCATTCAACCAAGTAGACC
>NW_007192946.1:0-1137 GCF_000164805.1 Carlito syrichta
TATTGTAGAGACAAGGTCTCACCAAGTTACCCAGGCTGGTCTTGAACCCCTGAGCTCAGGAATTCTCACCTCGGCCTACCAAAGTGCTGGGATTACAGGTATGAGCCACCATGCCCGGCCAACAATGTGCTTTAATAAAACCTCCAGTTGATCTGATCCTCCCTAAAGTTTGAAAACCACTGCCCTATCCTGGATCTCATTCAATCTAGATAGAGTATCATTTCTTACATTGATGCTAAGGGCCAATTTAAACTGAATTGCCCTTTGGAGTTAGCATATCTCTGGGCCAGAGGATAAGAGTGGTACATTATATCAATTTCAAAGACCTCTTGCTGAACAAAAAAGAGTCAACATGGGACTCAATAACTATTCTACTAAATTAGATTAATAAATTAGCTACATTTTGTATTTTCTAGATCTTTGTGAGGGGGGTCTCCCTTCTGGTGAGCGGCCATTCCCAGTTCACTGGTCTAGTCTAGGAAACTTGTTAAGTGCCAATCCTGGGCCTAGAAACAGAGAAAACTATGCTTTCAGTTCAGTGCTACAGTCTATGTTCCTGTCAAAAGCCAGTTCTTGCTTAGCTTCTCTTTGTGGGAACTCAAGCCTTGGTCCTACTACCGGTACAATGCCACAGTCATAGTCCTGACTCTCCTCTGAGTCTGGTGAGAAAATCAGTCACCTTTTCTAGACCTATTACTTAGACCCTCCAAAAAGGCATCTAATTCAAGTCATGCATTCAACCAAGTAGACCTTGTTATATTTTAAAATATGAAAATTTAGCCTTCCTAGCAACAGGACTGAAGAATCAGGAGAGACTGAGTTCTCTTCACATACATTTATTGGCATCTACTAAAGATATTAGCTACCAATAACTTGGTTCATCAGGGAAACACTGGACAAAAAAGGACTAATTTCTAGTCACAGCTTTCACTTGCAAACTACACAACGCTGAGTAAACTATCTAAGCCTAATTCTTCTTATCTCCACAATAAAAACAATACTACTCTTTCCTGGCTACTGAATTTTCTAAGCCATAGCATTTAGATACAAACCCAAGTATTTATTTTAAAAACTATTTAAACACATCAAAACAAACTTCAGTTAATGCAGTTAGCAAAAAGAGCAATCGTTTGAGAG
>NW_007192947.1:0-1409 GCF_000164805.1 Carlito syrichta
ATGAGTAGAATGTATATTCCATGGTTGTTGGGTGGAATAATCTGTAGGTATCTATTAAGTACATTTGGTCAAGAGTCAACTTTAGGTTCTGGATTTCCTTGTTGATTTTTGCCTCGATGGTCTACCTAGGGCTGTTAGTGGGGTATTCAAGTCCCCTGCTATAGTAGTGTTAGAGTCAATATCTTTTTTTAGTTTACCTAGTAGTTGCTTTATAAATTTTGGTGCTCCTGTGTTGTGTGTATATATGTTTAGGATGCATATTTCTTGTTGATGGATTGAACTTTTTATCATTATGTAGTTTCCTTTTGCATTTTTAAAAATTTTTGATAGCTTAAAGGTTATTTGGTCTGATATTAAGATCTCAACTGCTGCTTTCTTTTGTGATCCATTAACCTGGAAACTCATTTTTCATCCTTTAACTTTGAGTCTGTGTGTGTCCCTTGGAGTAATGTTAGTCTCCAAGATGCAGCAAATAATTAGGTCATGGTTTCTTATCCAGTTTGCCATTTTGCGTCTTTTCAGTGGTGCATTTAGTCCATACACATTCAGGCTAATTATTGAAACGTAATTGTTTATCACCATTATGAGATTCTTATAAAATTTTTTCTTTGTTTGCTAGTTTTCTTTTGGCTTTGGGCTTGATGTATATGGTGTTTTCAAGTTTCTTGTTTGGTTGTGCTGTATTCTTTGTTGATTCTGTGGTCTTTGTTCTCTTGGGAAGTATGTGGTCATTCTTTTTTTTCTTTCTTCTGTGTTTAATACCTTTTTAAGTATCTCTCTATAGCTGACATGGAAGCTGCATCATCTCTTAGGGATTCGATGTCTGGGAAGAATTTTAATCTCCATCACTGATGAAACTGAGCTTGGCTGGGTCAACCTTATGGAATTTGTTTATGCTTGATTTATGACCAAGAATGTGATCAATCTTGGAATACATTCCATGTGGCGATGAGTAGAATGTATATTCCATGGTTGTTGGGTGGAATAATCTGTAGGTATCTATTAAGTACATTTGGTCAAGAGTCAACTTTAGGTTCTGGATTTCCTTGTTGATTTTTGCCTCGATGGTCTACCTAGGGCTGTTAGTGGGGTATTCAAGTCCCCTGCTATAGTAGTGTTAGAGTCAATATCTTTTTTTAGTTTACCTAGTAGTTGCTTTATAAATTTTGGTGCTCCTGTGTTGTGTGTATATATGTTTAGGATGCATATTTCTTGTTGATGGATTGAACTTTTTATCATTATGTAGTTTCCTTTTGCATTTTTAAAAATTTTTGATAGCTTAAAGGTTATTTGGTCTGATATTAAGATCTCAACTGCTGCTTTCTTTTGTGATCCATTAACCTGGAAACTCATTTTTCATCCTTTAACTTTGAGTCTGTGTGTGTCCCTTGGAGTAATGTTAGTCTCCT
>NW_007192948.1:0-851 GCF_000164805.1 Carlito syrichta
AAAAAAAATAGACCAATGGATAGACCAAAGTCTAAGAAGCAAAGGCACTGGATTTACAACAAAGATGGCATTTAAGACTCATGTGGACATCTGGGAGAAAGATGGCATTTACATAAATAATACCAGGAAAATTGCATATGCATATGGAATAAATTGATATTATGTCCTAGTCACAGCACACATAAAAATAACTCCAAGTAGATTAAAGTTTATAGAATATGGAAGAATATCTTCATAATGTTAGCGTAGGAAAGAATTTCTTAATCAAGACCAAAAAAAAAAATGAGCCATAAAGAAAAAGACTGACAAATATAATCACAGTAAACACACATAAGCACATACAACATCCATGTGGTCACCACTCAGGTCAAGAAATTAGCCAGCCTTCTAGAATCCCTTTTCTGTGCTGCTGGAATTCATTCATTTTCATTGCTTTATAGTACTTCGTTGTTTTACTATGACAGGAAATATATCTACTATTGGTGAACACCTTTCTCCCTTCCTCCACCTGTGGGATCTTATGTAAAATGTTGCTGTAAAATTCTTTTTCAAATCTAATCAGCTTCACTTTTCAGAAAAGTTTTAGATTTATAGAAAAATTGAGGAGAAAGTACAAAGAATTTTCATATATTCCTGTCTTCCCGACACACAGTGTCCTCTGTTTTTATCACCTTGCATTAGTGTGGTTCACTTCTTACAACTCACAATGACTATTATGCATTTATGTTAACTGAAGTTTATAGTTTATAACAGGGTTTCCTCTGTATCTTTCTATGATTATTGACATATGTATAATGGCATGCATTCACCATTACAGTATCATACAGAATGATTTCACTGCCCTAAAAATA
>NW_007192950.1:0-1299 GCF_000164805.1 Carlito syrichta
AACAACCTATTAGCCTACTACTTGATAGGGTCTGTTCAAGTACAGCTCAAATGTCATCTCTTCTAGGAGCACTTTCCTAATTTTCCCACTAGAATTGGCCTTTTCTTTGTGGTATCCCTAAAATACAGAAATAAAAATCAGAGCTTTAAAAACCAATCAAGTTTTTTTTTAATTAAAAGAAAGTGGTTTTATAGAACACTAAGAAAATAAAGACAGAAAAATATTAACACTCATAAAATCTCACTGTTCAAATATAATCACTCAGTTGTAAATATCTCTGCAGAGACATACACATACATACACATATACATACACACAAAGGCTTATAAATGTTTGTTTCACAAGACATAGGACTTGATTTCTAACCCATTCTACTAAGTTGCTATTTCAAAGGTTTCTATCAGTCATAAAATTCAACGCACTTATTCACATTACAGCTTTGCTTAAGCAAATAACCTGTGATGGCCCTATTTCTAAATTAATGAAAGTCCAGATCTTCATTACATATATAAGGCCTCAGCAACTTCAATGCAACCTTCCATTCCCATCTTAAAACTCTTTTCATTTCCTTGTATCAAGCTTATGACACATTTCAACCTTGTCCTCACCCTCTACAGCATTAGCCATTGTTCATCTTTCTTACTTTCTTGGTTCCTCTTCTGCTTCTCCACCTCTTGTGTCATCTCCTATTCTCCTTACTAATGTGGACATTAAACCAGAGTTCTTCCCTGAGTCCTCCGCTTGTCTTCCAAATGTCTCATCTACACCTAAGACTTGAACCATCATGTTCTGGCAGGAAGTGCCCTTTCTTCAGCCCTGATTCCTGTCCTAAGCTCCAGCCCAAGATTACCAACTGCTTGTCACACACCTCCACTTACACAAGCTCCCTAATCTTCAGACTCAGCATGTATAAAACTAAACCTTTAGCCCCTCAAAGCTACTATTCAACTACCCGATGTCTGTTGAGGCCCCACCATTTCCCTGGTAGCCCACCTTAAAACCTTCTCCCACTGCTTACCAGTCAGTCACTCAGCTGTGTCTTTTCTTTGTTCGTTTCTATTCCTTCCTTTGCTTTCCCACTGCTGCCACTCATATTCAACTCACAAGAGATGGTTACAAAAGCCTTTTAACTAGGTTCTTTTCTGCCAGACTCCTTTTATTACTATTCCTCATGGATCTCACAACCAGATACAATATGCAAAACTATCAATTAACTCACATTACAGCTTTGCTTAACAAATTAACCTGTGATGGCCCTATTTCTAAATTATGAAAGTTCCAGATCTTCATTACATATAT
>NW_007192951.1:0-522 GCF_000164805.1 Carlito syrichta
TGAGAAGGCATTTTGTAATTCTTTACTATTATCTTGCAGGGGGAAATGCCTGTTAATTGTTAGTACTGAAAAAGGAGGTATTATTTACTTAAATACAAATATTTTAAACTTTTTAGAATTAGCTAAAATTAATTCTTCCAAGCTATCTATTTGCTTACATGAGCAATACTCCCATATTATAAGGCCCTCCTCTTCAACAAAATTACCCTATGGTGGAAGGCAATTATAAGCTGTCAAATGAATTGGAGAACCAGCTACAGCCAAAGAGGATTTAAATAGACACTATACAAACAAACAAACAAAAAAAGAAATCCTGAAACACGGCTGGGCTTGGTGGCTCAGCCTGTAATTCCAAAACTTGGGAGGGCGAGGTGAGTATATGGCTTGAACCAGGGTTCAAGACTGGCCCGGGCAACTTGGCAAAATCTTGTCTCTACAATAAATCAAAAAATTAGCCGGGTGTGGTGGCATGTGCCTGTGGTTCCAGTTACTTGGAAGGCTGAGGTGGAAGGATCACCTGAG
>NW_007192952.1:0-937 GCF_000164805.1 Carlito syrichta
CAGCCATCTGGACCAGGGCTTTTTTTTGTAGGAAGTTTTCTTATTACGTGGTCGATTTCCTTGATTGTTATTGGTTTATTTAGGGTCTCAATTTCTTCTTGTTCCAACCTAGGTTGTGTGATGTCAGAAAGTCTTCCATTTCCTTCTGGTTTTCAAGTTTGTTTCCATACAAGTGTACGTAGTAGTCTCTAATGATCTTTTGTATTTCTTCAGGGTCAGATGTGACTTCATCTTTTGTGTTTCTGATTATGCTTATTTGGTTTTTTTCTCGTTTTTTCTTGGTCAGTCTAGCTAGGGGACCATCAATCTTGTTTACCCTTTCGAAGAACCAGCTTTTTGTTTCATTGATTTTTTGTATTATCTTTTTGTCTTCTATGTCCTGGATTTGGACTTTTATTTTGGTGATCTGGATTCTTCTGCTGAAATTAGGGGTTTTGTGGTCTTGCTTTTCCAGCTTCTTTAGGTGGCTTCTTAGGTTGTCAATTTCTGTTCCTTCCATTTTCCTCATGTGTGTTTGTAGGGATATAAATTCCCCTCTTATTACAGCTTTTAAGGCATCCCAGAGATTTTGGTAAGATGTTTCTTTATTTTCATTTGTTTCCAGGTATCTTTTGATCTCTATTTTGATGTCATCATTGACCCAGGAGTTATTTAGCATCATGCTGTTTAGTGTCCATGTCTTTGTGGGTTTTGGGGGGACTTTGTTGGTGTCAATGTTTATTTTTATTCCACTGTGGTCCGAAAATGTGCATGGCAGAATTTCAGTCCTTTTAAATTTACTTATACTTGATTTGTGTCCAATTATGTGGTCGATCTTAGAATATGTTCCATGTGGTGATGAGTAGAATGTGTATTCTGTGGTCTTTGGATGGAGTGTTCTATAGGTATCAATTAAGTCCATTTGGTCCAGAGTCTCATTGAGGTTCCGGATCCTCTG
>NW_007192953.1:0-601 GCF_000164805.1 Carlito syrichta
CCCGGCTAATTTTTTGATTTATTGTAGAGAGGAGGTCTCACCAAGTTGCCCAGGCGGGTCTTGAACTCGTGGGCTCAGGCAATCCACTCACCTCAGCCTCCCAAGGCATGGGATTACAGGCTGAGCCACCGAGCCCGGTGTGATTTTTCTTTAATACATTGTAGAAGTCATATTCAAAGCTTGGAATATTCCTATTTATGTGTGATCCCATATACTCCAGTTGTGATTGATGTTTATAGGGCCAGAGACATTTGATAAATTCTGATGTCTGTGTGTTGGTTCAGTCCAGGGGTCCTCAAACTTTTAAAACAGGGGGCCAGTTCACTGTCCCTCAGACTGTTGGAGGGGCGGACTATAGTTTTTAAAAAAAACTATGAACAAATTCCTATGCACACTGCACATATCTTATTTTGAAGTGAAAAAACAAAATGGGAACAAATACAATATTTAAAATGAAGAACAAGTAAAGTTAAATCAACAAACTTACCAGTATTTCAGTGGGAACTATGGGCCTGCTGTTGGCTAATGAGATGGTCAATGTCCGGTTCCATATTTTGTCACTGCTAGTCATAACAAGTTTAAGGCAGCAAAAACACCCAGT
>NW_007192954.1:0-722 GCF_000164805.1 Carlito syrichta
TTTTAAAAAAAAACTATGAACAATTCCTATGCACACTGCACATATCTTATTTTGAAGTGAAAAAACAAACCGGGAACAAATACAATATTTAAAATGAAGATCAAGTAAAGTTAAATCAACAAAACTTACCAGTATTTCAGTGGGAACTATGGGCTTGCTGTTGGCTAATGAGATGGTCAATGTCCGGTTCCATATTTGTCACTGCTAGTCGTAACAAGTTAAGGCAGCAAAAACACCCAGCGGGCCGGATAAATGTCCTCGGCAGGCCACATGTGGCCCACGGGCCATAGTTTGAGGACCCCTGGTCTAGACCCTGATGTCCTCCTGTGTCTGGCACCCCACTGGCTGCATCGAGATCCTGTGTTTAGCAATCAATGCCCCAGCAGACCCTCACAGGCAACAGGTCTATTTATACTGCCCTGTGCCTGACACGGTGCTCTCCCTTACCTGACTTCTGGAAACCTCAACAGTCCTCATCTCTGCCATTTCTGTCATCACCAGCTTGGATGCTGCAGGAGTCTCTCCAGGCTCCTTGTAATTGACATGTGCATGACCCAGTCAGTCCTGGTGCAGTGTCAGGTGAGGGGTGCAGAGGTTTTTGGGTGTGTGGGAGGCCTAACCAGTGACGTGTGACCTCTGAGGAACCTTTGCCCTCCCAGGTGACCTTAGTCCTATGATATGTCATTAGACTTCCCAGGGTATCTCCTAGGTGACCTCAGCCC
>NW_007192955.1:0-761 GCF_000164805.1 Carlito syrichta
TCCCTCCTTCCTTCCTTCCTTCTTTCATTTATTTATTTATATGTTTAAGTCAGATTCACTCTGTCACTCAGGCTGGAGTACAGTGGCATGATCACACCTACCACAGCTTTAGCCTGCTGGGCTCAGGTGATCCTTCCACCCCAGCCTTTCAAGTAGCACAACTACAGGCACACAACACCACACCTGGCGTATTTTTAAATATATATATAGTAGAGATAAGTTCTCACCAAGTTGCCCAGACTGGTCTCAAACTCCTGGGCCCAGGCAATCCTTTTGTCTCCTTTGTTTTTCTTCCTTTTTAAGGGTGATTAACTGTCCATGGTTCCCTACAAATTTTAACGTTTTTGTTATATATCTGGAAAAAAAAAAGCACCATTGAGGCAGAGCATGGTGGTTCACACTTGCAATCCCTGCACTTTGGGAAGCCAAGATGGGAAGATTGCTTGAGTTTAGAAGTTTGCAATGGGCCTAGGCAACACAGTGAGAACTTGTCTATAAAAATAAAATAAAATAAAAATAAATTTAAAAGCACTATTGGGATTTTGATAGAGATGACATTAAATTTGTAAATCATTTTGAGTAGTATTGACTTAACATTATTAAATCTTGTAGCCATTGAGCAAACATATGTCCAAGAGTTTAATTTTCACCTGTTTAAATTTGCCAGTTTTCCTTTTGTCTATGGTTCTAGTTTTGTTTTGTTTTTTTCACTTCGATCAGAACAGATACATTGTATGATTTAATACTTTCAAAATTTGACA
>NW_007192956.1:0-710 GCF_000164805.1 Carlito syrichta
TGCTTGAGTTTAGAAGTTTGCAATGGGCCTAGGCAACACAGTGAGAACTTGTCTATAAAAATAAAATAAAATAAAAATAAATTTAAAAGCACTATTGGGATTTTGATAGAGATGACATTAAATTTGTAAATCATTTTGAGTAGTATTGACTTAACATTATTAAATCTTGTAGCCATTGAGCAAACATATGTCCAAGAGTTTAATTTTCACCTGTTTAAATTTGCCAGTTTTCCTTTTGTCTATGGTTCTAGTTTTGTTTTGTTTTTTTTCACTTCGATCAGAACAGATACATTGTATGATTTAATACTTTCAAAATTTGACAAGTCTCATGTGTCCTAACAGAAGGTGCCAGGTGTGATTGAGTGCACTCTGTTGCCTTTGGCTAGAGAGTTCTATATATTTCTATTAGGTCTAATTGACCTAGACTATTGCTCAAGATTTTTAAAGTTGATCTTGCATTTGATATTCTTATAATTATTATGCTGCTATGTATTTCTTGCTACACTCCTATGAATATTTTATTTATGTATTTAGGAGCCCTGATTTAACACACACACACAACTACTAGAGGTTTATTACCATTATATAATTTATTTTTGTTTCTTGTATTTTGCCTAATCTAATTATGGCCTACCCACCCTCTTGTGGTTACTATTTGCATGAAAAACACATTTTTAGATTTTATTACTTTTAGTCTGTCTGACTCCTTA
>NW_007192957.1:0-625 GCF_000164805.1 Carlito syrichta
ATTTTGATTTGGCAGGACTCAAACTCCAAACTCTCTCTTCAGTTCTTTCAGTTTTGTAGTTTAAGCTGTCCACTGATCACCTTATACCCACCTTTGAATCTACAGTGTCAGCCAAAGATTTGCTAGGTATTTTAATGCATATTTTTGAAATCCCTATCCTCTGTTTTACCCTTCTATTCAAGATATTCCCCCCTTCATTTCCAACTATTGTGAGTGTCCTAGCTGGGTGCTGTGGTGCATGCTTGTAGTCTCAGCTACTCAGGAGTCTGTGGTAGAAGGATTACTTGAGTTCAGGAGTTTGGGACCAGCCTGAGTAACATAACAAGACCATGTTTCTAAAAATAAACAAATACATAAAAAGGAAAAAAGAGAGAAAATAAAAATGAATGAATGAAACAAATATTGTCCAGGCTCGGTGGCTCAGCCTATAATCCCAGCACTTTGGGAGGCCGAGGCTAAAGCATTGCCTGAGCTGGCGGGTTCGAAATCTGCCTGGGCAACTTGGTGAGACCTCGTTTCTACAGTAAATCAAAAATTAGCCGGGCGTGGTAGCGTGTGTCTGTCATTTTGGCTACTTGGAAGACTGAGGTGGAAGGATCGCTGGAGTACAGCCGGTTGACAGTGA
>NW_007192958.1:0-402 GCF_000164805.1 Carlito syrichta
TTCCTAACCAGGTGACTTAACTGCCTGTCTTAACAAGGTATCCAGCTAGCTAGGCAGCTGATGAAACTAGTGAGCTACCTAGCTAGTAAGTTGACAAGCCAATTGAATTTAGTAGCTGAATTAACCAGCTAGCCAGCTGGCTAGCCAGCTGACTCAACTAGCTGACAGAACTAGATAGCCAGATGGCTAGCCAGCGGACTTAACTAGCTGACAATACTAGCTACCCAGGTGGTTAGACAGCTGACTAAAATAGCTAGCTACCTATGTATCCTGCTGGCTTGCCAGCTGACTTAACTACCTAGCTATACAGCTAACCAGCTGACATTACTAGATGACTTAACTAGATAGCCAGCTGGCTAACCATCTGAATTAACAAGCTAGCAACCCAGCAAGCTAGCTGAC
>NW_007192959.1:0-702 GCF_000164805.1 Carlito syrichta
AACTAGATGACTTAACTAGATAGCCAGCTGGCTAACCATCTGAATTAACAAGCTAGCAACTCAGCAAGCTAACTGGCTAGCCAGCTGAAAACTAACTGACAACTAGCTAGCCAGCTGAGTTAACTAGCTGACATAACTAGCTAACTACCCAGCTAGCTAGTTGACATAACTAGCTGAATTAACTAGATAGCTACATAGCTAGCTAGCTATCTAGCTAAATAGCTTGCTATCTAGCTAACTAGCCAACTTAACTACCTGACGTAAATAGTTGATTAGCTGACATAACTAGATGACTTAACTGGCTGTCTGACTTAACTAGTTTTTTAATGAGCTAGCGAGCTGGCTAGCCAACTGACATAAAGACCTGACATGATTAGCTAGCCAGCTGGTTATCCAGCTGACTTAACTAGTTGATTAATTAGCTAGACAGCTGGTCAGCCTGGTGACTAAACTAGTTGACATAACCAGATATCCAGACAGCTAGGCAGCAGACTTTACTAGCTCTGTACCCCTCTAGCCATCTGGATAGCCAGATGACTTAACTAGGTGACATAATTAGCTAGCCATATGGCTAACCAACAGACTTAAATAGGTCAAAACGTAGCTAACAAGTTTGCTAGTCAGTTGACTTAACTAGCCATCTTAACTTGCTGGCCTGACTTCTAGCCTGTTGAATTAACTGGCATGCGACATAGCTAGTCA
>NW_007192960.1:0-422 GCF_000164805.1 Carlito syrichta
AGAGAAATGTTATGGAGAGGAATGGATGATAAGGGAATGTAATGTAATGAAATGGAATGGAATGGCGAGCAATAGAATGGAAGGATATGCATATGGAGAGGAATGGAATGGAATGGAATGGAGAGGAAAGGAAGAGAAAGGAATGGAGTGGTATAAAGTGGAATTGAATGGAATTGAATGGAATGAAATGGAGAGGAATGGAGTGGAATGGAATGGATTGGAATGGGGAGGAGTGGAAAGAGAATGAGTGTAATGAAATGGTATGGAATGGAAAGGACAGGGATGGAGAGGAATGGAATGGAGTGGAATGGAGAGGACTGGAATGCAATGGAGTGGAATAGAATGGAATGAATTGGAGAGGAATGGAATGGAAGGGAGGGGAGTTGAATGGAATGCAATGGTATCGAATGGAGTGGAATGGA
>NW_007192961.1:0-694 GCF_000164805.1 Carlito syrichta
CAAATTGAATAGAGAGGACTGGAGTGGAATGGAATGGAATGGAGAGGAATGGAAACTAGAGTAATGGAATAGAAATGAATCGAAGGCACCATTATAGGGAGGAACCGAAAAGAGAGGAATTGAATTGAGAGGAAAAGAATGGAGTAGAATGGAATGTAATGGAATGGAAGGGAGACGAATGGAATGAAATAGAGAGGATTGGGAATGGAATTGAGTGGAATGGAATGGAATAGTGTAGAATGCAGTAGATTGGAGAAGCATGGATTAGAATGGAGAGGAAATTAATGGAATGTAATGGTGTGGAATGGAATGGAATAGAGATTAATGGAATAAATGCAGTAGAACGGAAAGGAATGGAATGGAATGGAGTCAAGAGGAAGATGGAATGAAATGGAATGACTTGGAAAGGAATGGAAGGGAACTGAAAAGAATAGAGAGGAATGGTATGGAGAGGATGGAATGGAATGGAATAGAGAGGATTCGAAACGACAGAAATGGAATAGAGAGGAATGGAAAGGAATTGAGTAGAATGGAATGGAGTGGAATGGAGAGAAATGGAACGGAATGGAGAGGAATGGAATGGAGAAGAATGGAGTGGATTAGAATGGAATGGAATGGAACAGAGAAGAAATGAAATGGAATCGAGAGGATTGGAATGGAGAGGAATTGAGTGGAATGTAATGGACAGGAATGG
>NW_007192962.1:0-1193 GCF_000164805.1 Carlito syrichta
CTCTCTGCTTCTACCCTTCTTCACAGAAGTCAGTGAGTCCTTATTAAACCTAAGTTACATCATGGCACTCCCTTCCTCAAAGCCCTTCGGTGGTTTCTCATCTCACTCAGACTACAAGGGAAAGGCTGTAGCATGGCCCTGAATGTCCCTACACCACCCAAGCTTCTGCTGGATATTTGACCTCCTTCCTCCCAGCCTTCACAGTGGCTGTTCCCTCTGTGTGGTGTGCTCTCCTCTTAGACAACCTGCATGACTTGCTCTGTCATTTCCTTCAGGACTCTGCTTGCTTATCACTGTCTCAGAGATCCTTCGTGCCCATCCTAATCACACTGTTTAATACCATGATCAAGATGTGTGGCAGCCGGGCTCGGTGGCTCAGCCTGTAATCCCGCGCCTTTGGGAGGCTGAAGTGAGAGGATTGCCTGAGCCCGCGGGTTCGAGACCCGCCTGGGCAGCGAGACTTCATTTTTACAATAAATCAAAAAATCAGCCGGGCGTGGTAGCGCGCGCCTGTAATTCCGGTTACTCGGAAGGCTGAGGCGGAAGGATCGCCGGAGCCCAGCAGGTCGAGGCTGCGGTGGCCGGGAGCGGCCACTGCACTCCAGTTTGGCTGACAGAGTGAGACTCCAACTCAAAAAAAAAAAAAAAAAAAAAAAAAAAAGATGTGTGGCATACAGCTAAAGCAGTGCTTTGAGAGAAATGTATAGTCTTACAATATTTAAATGTTATATTAGAAGAGCAGGAAGGACTCAAGTCAATAAGCCAAAACCCTCCCATTTTAGAAACTAGAAAAAGGGCCAAGTGAGCAGGAGGAAGAAAATAATAGAAGGGTTAAAGAGAGACAAATTACCAGAGCTCACTCAAAAATAAAAAGGTAACCTGAATATCCCTATATCTAATAAAGAAATTGAATTCATTGTTAAACATTTTCCCACAAAGCAGACACCAGGCCCAGGTGTAGCTGACTAGGCTTCATTGGTAAATTCTCCCAAACATTTAAAAAAGAGCGAATAACTTTGTACATAGATTTTCCCAGAAAACAGAAAGGGAGGAAACGCTTTCCAATTTTAAGACACAGAAATTAGGCTTTACAAGAAAAGAAAGTAACAGCCCAATATCAATATTCAAGCCTTACAAAGAGACCAGTGTTTCTGGGGGCCTGTTACATGCAGATGTTAGGCAAGGAGGCACAG
>NW_007192963.1:0-697 GCF_000164805.1 Carlito syrichta
AAGTACTGGGTCTGCACTTGGATGGGAGACACATTGACTGTCCCTCCTCTTTAATTGGTGTCCCAATGATTAGCCCACTTCTGTGAGGTGTCCCAGTGACTAGCCCTGTTCCAAAATGAGTGCACCAGTAACTCACCCTCCACTGTGATGGTAGTCCTAGTAACAGTCTCACATTTGGGATGGGTGTCCAAGTGATTGGCACTCATTCTAACGGGTACCCCAGTGACTGAGCCTCTTTTGTGATGGGAGCCTTAGTGATTGGTCCTCCTCTGTGACAAGTGTCTCTGTGATGGGTTTTTCAGGGATTGAATCTCCTCTGTGATGGGTGCCCTAGTGACTAGTGCTTCTCTCTGATGGTTTTTTCATTTACTGGCACTCCTTCATAATGGGTGCCCCAGTAATTGATGCTACTCTATTCTGCATGCCACAGTGAGTTGCTCTTCTCTGTCTTCAGTGTACCAGTCACTAGTCCTGTATTGTAAGTGGAACCACCATAACTGGCCTGCCTCTGCTTGGGTTGCCCAGTGACGGACCCTCTTTGTTATGCATACCCCCAGAGACAACCCCACCTCTGTGATGTGTGCCCCAGTGACTGGTCCTCCACTGTGGGGTCCGTAGTGATTAAACATATTCTGTTATGGCTGGCCCTGTGACTGACCCTCTGTTAAAATGTTTGCCCCAGTAACTGGGTCTCCTC
>NW_007192964.1:0-743 GCF_000164805.1 Carlito syrichta
ATAGCTACATGGCTGAGGCCTGTAAAGGCCCATCTGGAAGATCGCCTCTGACATAGGATATCAGTTATACCTATGATATTGGCGTGTGATTGGTGACCAGTGTGCATACATGGCAGTAAAGCTTATAAGTAAATCTCAATACACCTGATGGAAAGTGCATAGCAGAATTATTTCTCTCTGTCTTTCTAAGTTTTACTTCTTTCTAGATATTTTTTAACTTCTATTTCCTGGTAGACTGGGTAGTCCGCTCTTGTTCCCGAAAGCTGTTTCCCCTAGGGCTAAGATTAGAAACTAAATTACCATGATAGTTTTGTCGCCCTGCCCCTAGCCAGGCAGAATGTTTTTCTTTTGTTTCGTTAATTACCGAAACTCTGTCTGCTTCAGCCCATGGCTGCCATCTTGGCAAACCTGCATTTCCTTGTTCAAGAGTGTGACAGCTACTATTTGATTTTTAGAGTAGACTTGTTAGGATAAAATATATACATATACACTCATAGCTGCGTAAATCTATGCTTGCTGTTTTGTTTCCTTTTGCTACATTATTCAAGTGTAATAGTTACTATATGATTTATAAAAGATTTAACGATAAGGTATTAGCTTTATAGGATATAGCATATTATTAAAGTCCAATACTAGATCATATGAAATTAAAGTTTATACATATGAAACATATGAATTATAGTAAAGTTTGTTAGTTTAAGAATAAGTTTTAACTGAATTATAAGGCATTACGTTAATCATAA
>NW_007192965.1:0-519 GCF_000164805.1 Carlito syrichta
CAGCCACAATACTCTCTTCCTACCTCCAGTCTTCTAGGACTCCAACCTGTCATTAACTCTTTGCTACAAAAGGGATATCTGTGCCCCACTAACTCCCTGTTCAATACCCCCATTTTAGTGGTATGAAAACCAAACAGCACTTACTGCTTAGTGCAGGATCTAAGACTCATTAACGCAGCTGTCATCCCCATCCACCTGCTAGTTCCTAATCCCTATACTATCTTATCTTCAATTCCTCCAAATGCTACTCACTTCTCGGTTCTCGACTTTAAAGATGCATTCTTTACCGTCCACCTGGCAGCAGACTCACAAACATTTTCGCGTTCATGTGGACTGATCCAATATCTTGCCATTCACAACAATTCACTTGGACAGTCCTACCACAAGGCTTTCGAGATAGCCCCCACCTGTTCGGTCAAACCCTAGCAGTAGACCTTAAGTCTCTCTCACTTACCAAATCCACCCTTATTCAATACGTAGACGACCTCCTCCTGTGTAGCCCTTCCTTAGCTGATTCTC
>NW_007192966.1:0-322 GCF_000164805.1 Carlito syrichta
CTGGCTAGCTAGTTATGTCAGCTAGTTAACTCAGCTGGTTAGCTAGATGGTTATATAGGTAGCTAGCTAGTAAAGTCAGCAGGGTAACCAGTTGGCTAGGTAGTTGTCAGCTACTTTACCCTTTAACCAACTATTTAATTCAGTTAGCTAACTCATCAGCCAACTAGTTGTCAGTTTGCTAACTCATTAACCAATTAGATAATTCAGCTAGCTATCTCATTAGCCAACTAGTTAAGTTAACTAGCTAATGGGTTAAGTCAGCTGATTGAGAAATCTAGCTAGCTAGCTAGGTAACTGGTTAATTCAGCTGGTTGAGTCAGCT
>NW_007192967.1:0-1596 GCF_000164805.1 Carlito syrichta
AGCTATAAATAGAGGATAAAATACAACATTATAATTCTTACCTTCTGGGGGTTTTAACTGCTCCACCATTATCCTGTCCATTGTGGGTTCTTCTCATCCCAAAACCTGCTTACTTTTTTCCTTCCAACTTCTCCCTTTGTGCTGGGTTTTCAGGGTGTAGACTCAACTCAGGCTCCTACAGGAGACAGAATAAGAACCAGGGCCTGGTCTCAGCTACACATCCCAAGGCACACTGAACACACATCTCAGTCTCCCATAATCTCAAAGAAAACTGAGTAGATAGTGACCTTGGAGAACTAGAACAATAACCTGATCTTCCTGATGTGGAAACTGAGGCCCAGAAAGAACAAGACATTTTTCCAACCTTCCTCACCACCTGAAGGCAGAAGAGCCACCACACAAGACTTGACCTCAGCTTCCCTATCCAAAGCACCTAACTCACCCTCCAGGAATTCACCTCTGAACTTCAGAAGACTATGAATCAAGCAGGGATATTTCCACCATGGAACAAAAATATTAAAAGGGTCTTTCCTTGGAAATTTTTTAATCACAGCTCTATAGTTCCATTATTTATACTCAGTTTTCATTCACTTGCTGAATTGATTTGGACCACAAAACCCATTGGTGTTAAGTAGTACTTACCACAACACTGCTTTCCCAATCTGGGATTTTTGCTACTCCATTCTTTTTTAGGTATTTTTCTGTGCTGGAATTGCTGCAGAACCTCAGCTCTTATATAAGTCATTTCTTTATAATGATCGCTGTCATTATAAAGAAAGGCAGAGAGCCTAGCCACTTCATTCCAGGCTTCTGTGATTTCAAATCACTAATTTATGACTATGTAGCAATAGAAGATGAGTATGGGTGCCTATATCTACTCTTGATTTTTTTATTTTCCAACACATGTATGCTAATTCCAGTGAGACAAAAAAAAAAAGGAAATTAAAGAACCACAGTAAAAATCCTGTGCTTTCCTCTATGACAGTTCTGGAGTCCTTGAAACCTGAGGAAGATAATAAAGGGCATGTCAGGCACCAGAGTAATGTGACTTTCATGTGCCAACCACATTTCTGAAGGAATAAAGATGATACAACACTTAACTCCACAGAACATGACCTGTGAATTCATCATCTCTTTCTATTTCTTATAGCAGATATTTTGTGTGTGTCTGCCTTCACTTGGACTCATCAGAGAAGGTCTGACAGCAAGTGTCAGTTACCAGCATAGATGAACCAGTTCAAAGACAGCAATGAACAGCTACTATTATGTTCCCAGAGAAAGTCCCTGGAATGCACTCTCTTCTGCAACCATCACAAACATAGGATAATACTTCATTATATAAAGTTCCAATCTAATAAAGATTTAAATTTATGATGTCTGTCAGCCAAATTTTTCTTCTGTTCAGGCCCAGTCAGAGTGACCAGGGATTGATACGACTGGAAGAGGCCCGAGAGAATATGGGAACATGTTCCAAAATGGGACTCTGATGATGGGTTGACAATTTTAAAAATCTCTTTACGTGATTGATTTGTACATGCACATTGATGAATTTTATTATAAGTCATTTTTTTTTTTTAGTTGGAGTCTCACTCTGTC
>NW_007192968.1:0-4988 GCF_000164805.1 Carlito syrichta
TGTAGCTACCTAGTTAAGTCAGCTGGCTAGCTAGCTGGTTAGCAAGTTAAATCACCTATTTAAGTCAGTTAGCTGGCTAGCTGTTTAGCTAGGTAGTGAGGTAGTTAAATCAGCTGGCAAGCCAGCGGGAAATGTAGGTAGGTAGCTGGTTAAGTCAACTGGCTAGCCATCAGTCTATCCAGTTATGTCAGCTAGTTAAGTCAGCTGGCTATATAGCTGTCTAGCTAGGTAGCTAGCTAGGTAACTCTGCTGGCTAGCCAGCTAGCTACTTCGTTAAGTCAGTTAGTTAAGTCAGCTGGCTAGGCTACAGACTAGCTTGTTAGGTAGGCAATAAAGTCTCCTGGCTATAGAGCTGACCAGCTACTTAAGTCAGCTAGTTTAGTCAGCTGGCTAATCAGCTGGCTAGCTAGTTAAGTCAGCTCATAATGTCAGTTGTCTCACCAGCTGGCTATCTAGTTAAAAAGCTTGTTACAATGGATATGCAGTCATCTGCCTCACTAGTTATTTCAGCTAGTTAAGTCAGCTGGGTAGCTAGGCAACTAGCTAGTTAAGTCAGCTTGATATGTCAGCTAGCTAGCTAGTAACGTCAGCTAGTTACGTCAGCTATCTATATGATGCCTAGCTAGGTGATTCAACTAGCAAGTTGAATCAGCTAGTTAAATCAGTTGGCTTGCTAGGTAGCTAACTAGTTAAGTCAGTTATTTAAGTCATCTGGGTAGCTAGTTATGTCTATTAGTTAAGTCAGTTGGAGAGTCAGCTGCCAAGCAGCTTAGTTAGCTTTAAGTCAGCTGGTTAGCCAGCTAGTTAGCTACTTACATCACATACTTAACACTGCTCGCTGGCCACCAGGATATCTAGATAGTTAAGTAAATAAGAAAGCTTGAAAGCAAGCAAGGTATGTAGGTAGGTAGATAGTAAAGTCAGCAGGCTAGCCACCTGGAGTCTAGTTATGTTAGCTAGTTAAGTCACCTAGCTATCCAGCTGTCTAGCTACGTTGCTAGCTAGTTAAGTCTGCTGGCTAACCGGCTGTCTACTTTGTGAAGTCAGCTAGTTAAGTCAGCTGGCTAGCCTGCTGGCTAGCTATGTAGCTAGACAATTAAGTCATCTGGCTAGCCAGCTGGCTAGCCAGGCAGCTAGCGACTTATGTCAGCTGTCTAGTCAGTTTGCTAGCTAGTTAAGTCACATAGTTAAATCAGCTGACTAGCCAGCTGGCTAGCTAGGTAGCTTGCTAGTTAAGTCAGCTGGATTCACAGCTGGCTATCTAGAAAAGTCACCTAGTTAATTCAACTGGATAGCCAGTTGACTAACTATGTAGCAAGCAAGTTAACTCAACTGGCTAGATTGCAGGACAGCTAGTTAAGACAGCTAGTTAAGTCAGCTGTCTAGCCAGGTCTCTAGCTAGTAAGTGACATAGTTAAGTCTGATGCCTAGACAGCTGGATAGCTAATTAAGTCAGCTGTTTAAGTCACTTACTATCCAGGTGGCTAGAGTGGTAGACAGCTATTTAAGTCAGTTGGCTAGTCAGCTTGTTAGCTAGGTAGCTAGCTAGTTATGTCAGCTGTCGAGCCAGTTGGCTAGCTTGTTTACTCACCTAATTAAATCAGGTGACTAGGCATCTGGCTTCCTAGGTAGCCTGCTAGTTAAGTCAGCTGGCTAGACAGCTGACTGGCAAGATAAGTCACCTAGTTAATTCAGCTGGATAGCCAGCTGGCTAGCTATGTAGAAAGCTAATTAATTCAACTGGCTAGAAAGCAGGCAAGCTAGTTAAGACAGCTAGTTAATTCAGCTAGTTAAGAAAGTTGGCTAGTCAGCTGGCTGGCTAGTTAGTGATCTAGTTAAGTCTGTTGACCAACCAGCTGGCTAGCTAATTAAGTCAGCTAGTTAAGTCAGCTGTCTACCTAGGTGTCTAAAGAGGTAGAGCGCTAGTTATGTCAGCTGGCTATTCAATTGTATATGTAGTTAAGTCAGCTAGTTTCTTCACCTGGTTGGTGAGCTGCCTAGCTCATTAATTAATTTGTTAAATCAGGTGGCTAACCAGCTGGATAGCTATTTAAGTCACCTCATTAAGTCAGTTGGCTAGCCATCTCCCTATCTAGTTAAAAAGCTAGTCAATTCAGATGGCTAGACAGCAGGCTAGCTAATTATTTCAGCTAGTTTAGTCAGCTGGTTAGCTTGGTAGCTAGCTAGTTGTCAGCTAGTTATGTCAGCTAGCTAACTTAAGTCAGCTAGCTAAATTGGTTTTCTAGCAAGATATCTAGCTATGTAGCTTGCTAGTTAAGTCAGCTAGTTATGTCAGCTAGCTAGTTTGTTAAGTCAACTAGTTAACTTGACTATCTAGCGAGATATCTAGCTAGGTAGCTAGCTAGTTATTTCAGCTAATAAATTCAGCAGGCTAGCTAGGTAGCTAGCTTGTTACTTCAGCTAGTTAAGTCAGCTGGCTAGATAGTTAAGTCAGCTAGCTAAGTGAGCTATCTCACTAGTTAGCTAGCTAAGTAAGCTAGCTAAGTCACCTAGCTCACTGGTTATCTAACTATTTAAGTCAGCTACTTAAGTCTTCAACCCAAATACTTGGCCAAATTATTAAGTCAGCTCGTTATTCAGCTAGTTAAACAGCTAGCAAACTATTTAATTCACGTAGTAAAGTCAACTAACTAACTAGTTAAGTCAGCCAGTTAAGTCAACTAGCTAAGTGGTTAAGTCAGCTAGCTAAGTCATCTAGTAAAGTCAGCTTCTAATTTAGTAAGCTGATTAAGACAGCTAGCTATCTAGTTAGCTAAAGTTTAAGCCAGCAGGTTGCATCAGGTAATTAGCTAGTGAACTAACGGGTTAAGTCAGCTGGTTGAGTCAGCTAGCTAGACAGATAGCAAAAGGTTGAGTCAGCTGGTTGAGTAGGCTAGCTACCTGGGTAGCTAACGAGTTAAGTCAGCTGGATGATCAGCTAGCTAGCTAGATAACTAGCTTGTTAGCTAACGAGTTAAGTCAGCTGGATGAGTCAGCTAGCCAGCTCATTAGATAACATAATAAGTCAGATGATTAAATCACCTAATTAACACGTTAGATAACGATTAGGCTAACTATTTATCTAGCTGGTTATGTCAGCTAGCTAGCAAGGCAGCTTACTATTTAAGTCAGCTTGTTAGATAGGTAGCTATCTAGTTAGCTAACTATTTAAGCCAGCTGACTAACTACGTAGGTAGCTAGTTAGCTAAATATTTACGTCAGCTGGCTAGGTAGGTAGCTGCTAGTTGTCATCTAATTAAGTCAGTTTGCAAGCTTGGTAGTGAGCTAGTTAAGTCAGTTGGCTAGTCATCTGGCTAGCTGGTTAATTCAGCTAGTTAAGACAGCTGGCTAGCCAACTGACTAGATAGGGACGTAGCTAGTTAAGTTAGCTATATTGCTCCTGGTTAGCTAGTGATGTCAGCGAGTTAAGTCAGCTGGCTAGCCAACTGGCTAGCTGGTTTAGTCAGCTAGTTTAGTCAGCTGTCTAGCCAACTGGCTAGGTAGGTAGTTAGCTAGATAAGTTAGTTTGTTAGCCAGCAGGATAGTTAATCAAGTAAACTAGTTATGTCATTTGGCTAGCCTGCTGGCTACGTAAATACCTGGCAAGTTAAGAGAGGTGGCTAGCAAGCTTCCTAGCTTGTCAGCTGGGTAAGTCTGCTGGCTAGCCATCTGGATAGATTGTAGCCAGTTAGTTAAGTCAGTTTACTGCCAGCTGACTAGCTGTTTAAGTCAGCTAGTTAAGTCAGTTGGCATCCAGTTGACTAGCAAGTTAAGTCATCTTGTTAAGCCAGCTGGCAACCAGCTGTCTAGCTAGTTAATTCAGCTCATTAAGACAGTTGGATATACAGCTTGTTAGCTAGTTAAAAATATAGTTAAGTCAGATGACTAGTCATCTGGCTAGACAGTTATTTCAGCTAGTTAAGTCATCTGGCTAGCTAGAAAGCTAGCTATGTTAGTCAGCTAATTATGGCAGATTGGTAGCTAGTTAAGTCAGATAGTTAAGTCAGCTGGCTACCTAGATAGCTAGATAGCTAGATAGCTAGCTAGATAAATAGATAAGCCAACTAGGTAAGCCAGCTGGCTAGGAAGGTAGCTAGCTGCATAAGTCAGCTAGTTAACTCAGCTTACTTGCTAGTTAAGTCAGCGAGTTGTCACCTGACTAGCCAGTTGCCAAACTGTGTTGCTGCCTAGTTAAGTCAGCAGTCTAGCCAGTTAGATAGCTAGTTAAGTAACCTGCTTAAGTCAGCTCACTAGCCAGCTGGTTGCTTAGGTACATAGGTAGAAGAGTTGGCTGGCCAGCCAACAGGATACATAGCTAGCTAGCTAGTGAAGTCAGCTGCCTAGTCAGCTGGTTAGCTTGGTACCTAGGCGGTTGTTTCAGTTGCTAGCCAGCAGGCTATCTAGTTAAGTATCCTAGTTAAGTCAGCTGACTAGACAGCTGATTAGCTAGGTAGCTAGATAGTTAAGTTAGCTGTCTAGCCAGTTGGCTAACTAGTTAAATCACCTAGTTAAGTCAGCTGGCTAGTCAGCAGTCTAGCTAGGTATCTTGCTAATTTAGTCAGCTGGCTAGACAGAAGGCTAGTTAGTTAAGTCACCTAGTATAGTCAGCTGGCTAGCCACCTGGCTAGATATATAGCAAGCTACTTAATTCAGCTGACTAGCAAGCAGGCCAGCTATTTAAGTCAGACAGTTAAGTCAACTGGCTAGCCAGCTGCCTAGATAGGTAGTGATCTACTTAAGTCAGTTGACTAGCCAGCTGGAAAGCTAATTAAGTCAACTAGGTAAGTCAACTGGCTAGCCAGCTAGCTAACTAGGTAAAGAGCTAGTTAAGTCAGCTGGCGAGTCTGCTGGCTAGCTAATTACGTCAGTTAGTCAATTCAGCTGACTTCACAGCTGGTTAGCTGGGTAGCTAACTAATTAAGTCAGGTGGATAGCCAGCTAGTTAACTGGTTAAGTAAGCTAGTCAATTCAGCAGGCAAGCCAGCTGG
>NW_007192969.1:0-895 GCF_000164805.1 Carlito syrichta
TCAGTTGGCTAGCCATCTTCCTATCTAGTTAAAAAGCTAGTCAATTCAGATGGCTAGACAGCAGGCTAGCTAATTATTTCAGCTAGTTTAGTCAGCTGGTTAGCTAGGTAGCTAGCTAATTGTCAGCTAGTTATGTCAGCTAGCTAACTTAAGTCAGCTAGCTAAGTTGGTTTTCTAGCAAGATATCTAGCTATGTAGCTTGCTAGTTAAGTCAGCTAGTTATGTCAGCTAGCTAGTTTGTTAAGTCAGCTAGTTAACTTGGCTATCTAGCGAGATATCTAGCTAGGTAGCTAGCTAGTTATTTCAGCTAATAAATTCAGCAGGCTAGCTAGGTAGCTAGCTTGTTACATCAGCTAGTTAAGTCAGCTGGCTAGCTAGTTAAGTCAGCTAGCTAAGTGAGCTATCTAACTAGTTAGCTAGCTAAGTAAGCCAGCTAAGTCACCTAGCTCACTGGTTATCTAACTATTTAAGTCAGCTACTTAAGTCTTCTACCCAAATAGTTGGCCAAATTATTTAGTCAGCTCGTTATTCAGCTAGTTTAATAGCTAGCTATTTAATTCATGTAGTAAAGTCAGCTAGTTAACTAGTTAAGTCAGCCAGTTAAGTCAGCTAGCTAAGTGGGTAAAGTCAGCTAGCTAAGTCATCTAGTTAAGTCAGTTTCTAATTTAGCAAGCTGATTAAGACAGCTAGCTATCTAGTTAGCTAAAGTTTAAGTCAGCAGGTTGCATCAGGTAATTAGCTAGTTAACTAACAGGTTAAGTCAGCTGTTGGAGTCAGCTAGCTAGATAGATAGCAAAAGGCTGAGTCAGCTGTTTGAGTAAGCTAGCTACCTGGGTAGCTAACGAGTTAAGTCAGCTGGATGAGTCAGCTAGCCAGCTCATTAGCTAATGTTATA
>NW_007192970.1:0-3698 GCF_000164805.1 Carlito syrichta
CCAAGTTAAGTCAGCTAGCAAATCAGCTAGTTACTTAGCTTACTTGTCGGCTAGCAACTCAGCCAGCTGGTCAGCTAACTAGTGGCCTCGCATGCTTTCCATCAGGTCATCTAGCTAGTTGAATCACTCGCCTGCCAACCGGTCAGCAAACTAGTTGATTCATTCACCAGTCAACTGGACAACTAACTTGTCAGCTGGCTCACAGGCCAACAGATCAGCTAACAAGTCGGCTGCCTCACCAGCCGAGTAGTTAAGTCAGCTCACTGTTCAGCTTGCTCGCCGGCTGACTAGTTAAAGCAGCTCACCTATCGACACACTCACTAGCAAACTAGTTAAGTCTGGTCACTGGTAAGATCACTCGCTGGCCGACTAGTTAAGTCTTCTGGCCTGTCGGCTCACTCGTGAGATGACTAAAGTCAGCTGACCAAACAGCTCACTCTTGGCTGACTAGTTAAGTCAGCTGACCAGTTGGTTCACTCGCTGGCCAACTAGCTAACTAAGCTGACCAATCTACTTACTCGCCAGCAGACTAGTTAAGTCAGCTCACTTTTCGCCTCACTCATTGGCCAACTAGCTAAGTCAGCTAACTGGTATTTGGACTATCCGGCCAACTACTTAAGTCAGTTAACCTATCAGCCAACCTGTCAGCTAACTTGTCAGCTGACTAGTTAGCTAAATATTTAAGTCAGCTACTTAAGTCTGCTACCTAATTAGTTAGCTAATTTGTTAAGTCAGCTATTTATTCAGCTAGTTATATCGTTAGCTAACTATTTATTTCAGGTATTTAAGAAAGCTAGCAAGCTAGTTAAGTCAGCCAGTTAAGTCAGCTAGTTAAGTAGTTAAGTCACTTACTTAATTCAGTTAGTTAAGTCAGCTTTCTAATTAAGTCAGCTGGTTAAGACAGCGAGCTAGCTAGTTAGCTAATGGTTTAAGTGAGCAGGTTGAGTCAGGTAGTTAGCTAGTTAACTAACTGCTTAAGTCAGCTGGTAGCTAGGTAAATAGTTAGTGAACTATTTATGTCAGCTGCCTTGCTAGGTAGCTAGCTAGTTAATTCAGCTAAGTAAATCAGCTGGCTGACCAACTGGCTAGCTAGGTAGCGAGGTAGTTATGTCAGTTGGCTAGTCAGCTAGCTAGCTGGTTAAGTTCAGTTATATAAGAGAGCAGGTTATCCAACTGGCAAGGTACGTAGCTAGCTAGTTAAGTCAGCTAGATAACTAACTGTCTAGATAGTGATGTCTTCGAGTTAAGTAAGCTGGATAGCAAACTGACTATCTGGTTAAGTCAGCTAGTTTAGTCAGCTGTATAGCCAGCTGGCTAGGTAAGTAGCTAGCTTGTTAAGTGAGCTGGTTAGCCAGCTAGCTAGCTTAAGTCATCTAGTTAAGTCAGTTGTCTAGCCAGCTTGCTAGATAGGTAGCCAGCTAGTTAAGTCAGCTGACGAGCCAGTTGACTAGCTGGTTAATTCAGCTAGTTAAGTCAGCTGGAAACCAGCTGGCTAACTAGTTAAGTCAGCTGGTTAAGTCAGTTAGCTATCCAGCTGGTTAGTTAGTTAAAAAGCTAGATAGCCGGGCACAGTGTCTCAGCCTGTAATCCCACGACTTGGGAGACTGTGAGTGGATTGCCTGAGTCCGCATGTTCGAGACCCGCCTAGGCAGTGAGACCTCATCTCTACAATAAATCAAAAAATCAGCCAGGCATGGTAGCACATGCCTGTAATTCCAGCTACTTGGAAGGCTGAGGTGGAAGGATCACCAGAGCCCAGCAGGTCAAGGCTGCAGTGGCCAGAAGCAGCCACTGCACTCCAGTCTGGGGGACAGAGTGAGATTCCAACTCAAAAAAATAAAATAAAATAAAATAAAAAACTAGTCAAGGCAGAAGGCTATTCATCAGGCTAGCTAGTTATTTCAGCTAGTTAAGTCAGCTGTCTAGCTAGGAAGCTAGCAATATAAGTTAGCTAGTTATGTCAGCTAGCTTGCTAGTTAAGTCAGCTAGTTAAGTCAGTTGTCTAGCTAGCTAGCTAGCTAGGTAGCTAGCTAGTTAAGCCATCTGGTTAAGACATCTGGTTAGCTAGGTAGCTAGCTGGTTAAGTCAGCCAGTTAGGTCAGATTTCTAGCTAGTTAAGTCAGCGAGCTTAGTCAGCAGGCTAGCCAGTTGCCTAGCTGGGTAGCTTGCTATTTAAGTTAGCTGGGTAGCCAGTTAGCTAGCTAGTTAAGTAACTTATTTAAGTCAGCTCACTAGCCAGCTGGTTAAGTAGGTAGCCAGGTTAAGTCAACTGACAAGCCAGCGGGCTATGTAGTTAGCTAGGTAGTTAACTCAGCTGGCTATTCATCTGTCTAGCTATGTAGCTAGGCAGTTAGGTCAGCCTGCTAGCCAGCTGGCTAGCTACATAAGTCACCTAGTTAAGTCAGCTGGCTAGACAGCTGGCTAGCTAGTTAGCTAGATAGTTAAGTCAGCTATGTAGCCTGCTGGCTAGCTAGTTAAGCCACTTAGTTAAGTCAGCTGGATATCCAGCTGGCTAGCTAGGTAGCTTGCTACTTAAATCAGCTGTCTAGTGAGCTGGCTAACTAGGTAAGTAACCTATTAACGTCAGCGAGCTAGCCAGCTAGCTAGCTATATAGCAAGCTAGTTAATTCAGCTGTCTGGCATGCAGGTCAACTATTTAACTCAGCTAGTTAAGTCAGCTGGCTAGTCAGTTGGCTAGCTAGGTAGCGAGCTTAAGTCAGTTGGCTAGCCAGCTGGCTAACTAAGTCAGCTAGTTAACTCTGCTGACTAGCCAGCTAGCTAGCTAGGTACAGAGCTTGTTAAGTCAGCTGGGTAGTCGCCTGGATAATTAGTTAAGTCAGCTAGTTGTGCCAGCTTGTTAGCTGGCTAAGTCAACTAGTTATGTCAGTTGACTAGTCAGCTGGATAGCTACATACCAAGCTAGTTAAGTCATCTGACTAGCCAGCTCGCTAGCTAGTTAAGTCAGTTAGTTAATTCATCTGGTTTCCCAGCTGGCTAGGAAGGAAGCTAGCTTTTTAGGTCAGCTGGCTAACCATCTGGCTAGCTGGATAAGTCAGCTAGTTAATTCAGCTGGCCAGTCATCCGGCTAGCTGGTTAAATCAGATAGATAAGTCAGCTGACTAGCTCGTTGAGTCAGTTAGTTAAGTCAGCTGACTAGCCTTCTGCCTATCTGGGTAGCTAACTACTTAAGTCAGCTGACTAGCCAGCTGGCTAGCTAGTTAACTCACCTATTTAAGTAAGCTCAATAGCTAACTGTTTATCTAGGTAGCTAGGTAGTAAAATCAGGTGGCAAACCAGCAGTATACATTGGTAGCTAACTAGCTAAGTCAGCTGGCTAGCCACCTGGATAGCTAGAGATGTCAGCTAGTTAAGTCAGTTGGCTAGCTAGCTGGCTAGCTATTTATGTCACCTACTTGAGTCAGCTGGCTAGCCAGCTGGCTAGCTGCATATGTGAGCTAGTTAATTCAAGTGGCAAGACAACTGGCTAGCTAGGTAGCTACATAGTTAATTCACCTGGCTAGTCGGCTGGCTAGCTGGTTAAGTCAACTAGTTAAGTCAGCTGGCTATCCAGTTCAATAACTCACTTACTTAACTGGCTAGCCAGCCGGCTAGCCAGTTGACTTAATTAGCTAGCTAACTGCCTGGCCAGCTAGTCAGCTAGACTGCCAGATAGCTAGCTAGTTAAGCCAGCTGGATAG
>NW_007192971.1:0-1249 GCF_000164805.1 Carlito syrichta
AGTTTTCTTAAATAATTTCATAGAATGTTTTTTCCAGGGTCGTCTCTGTCTCTTTTTCTGCCTCAGGAAGTCCAATTTTTCTTAGGTTTGGTCTCTTGAAGAAATTGCTCATCTCTTGAAGGTTTTGTTCTGTCTTTTTAAGCTTCTTTTCTATGGTTTGGGAAGTTTGGGTTAGTTCTGTATTTTGGTCCTCAAGCTCTGAGATTCTTTCTTCTTCTTGGTTAATTCTGCTTTCCATGCTTATTAGTTCATTATTTATTTCAATCACCATATTCTTTGCTACTGTTATCTCAGTTATCAACTCCTTCCTCTTTTCCTCTTGTCTTTCTGCGGGGGACCAGCCCCTGCAAGTTTTGGGGAGTCCCTTCGAAGATGTGGTGGCATCGGTGGATCTGTAGGGATAGATATTAAAAGAAAGAAAGATGGAAGGATAGATATAAAGAGGAAGAAAGAGAAAGAAAGTGGACAACTGTTCAGTGAAATGAGCAGAAGCCGTTTATTGAAAGTTACAGCAGGTATTTATCCCCAAATTTTAGACAGGCAGTCTCACAAGTCTTTCACGTGAACACAAAGCCAGGTGCCGGGGGGCATCCCCTACCCACCAGATGCTTAGGTGTGAGGAGGAACAAACCCCAAGGTTGTCTCATTGTTCCCTTTGCTAGTTAATGTTCTTCAAAAGCAGTGTAACAATCCTTACTAGTCTAATGATGTTCTGATAATCAGTAACTTCTAAAGCTCACTCAATACCCATGATGACTAAATTAAACTCTACCACTTATACAATGCTACGGAAGCTCTTAATTATAGCTTAAGCCAATTTCCTAAAGAATGTGGCCCAGTCCAAAGTCACACTGGGCCCTACAGGATGTGGCCCAGTCCAAGGTCCACGGTGGGCCACCTTTTGGAACAATAGACTACAATCTCTTAACAAAATGGCTATTCCAAAGTCTTATATGTCTATCTTAATTTCTATGAAAGTTTTCCAATTCTTAATTCTAATATATAAAGTTGATTAGCAGCAGCAAAGCTTCTAAAACCTAAATGTAAATTGTAAATGTACTAAGGCAAAAACTTCGATAGTAGAAAGTGGAGATGATGAAAATTCTTAAAGTTAACTATATTCTTATTAAGCCTAAAAATATTATGATTGATTATGTTTGAACTAACATGATTCGTAGCATGACCTATTCTACAATACCTTCTATGAATAAAATAAATTCAATTTCTATAACAGGTAGAAAAAAGACCG
>NW_007192972.1:0-440 GCF_000164805.1 Carlito syrichta
GGAAGGGAGCAGACCTCATGGTGGGCCCCGAGTGGTGTGGAGGCCAGGAACCTGGGCTCACGCCACTGAACTAGAGCTCTGGTAGGCTAAGGTGAGAGGATGGCTTGAGACCATGTATTCAAGACCAACCCGGGCACCTTGGCATGACCTCGTCTCTACAAGAAGCCAAAAAAATGAGCCAAGCTTGGTGGCACAGGCATTTCATTCCAGCCACTCGGGAGGCTGTGGCAGGAGGAACGCTGCAGCCCAACTGGTGGAGGCTGTGGTGGATGAGAGCAGGCCCCAGCACTCTGGTATGGGTGACAGAGTGGGACTCCAACTCAGAACAATAATGCAAATCTCCACCACCACCACAAACAGTCCAGGTTCAGGGACTCAGGCTGGCATCTTGGCACTTCATAGCCCCGTGCGACTGATAGAGAGAAACTTTGGGTTCAACA
>NW_007192973.1:0-621 GCF_000164805.1 Carlito syrichta
CGTCTCTACAAGAAGCCAAAAAAATGAGCCAAGCTTGGTGGCACAGGCATTTCATTCCAGCCACTCGGGAGGCTGTGGCAGGAGGAACGCTGCAGCCCAACTGGTGGAGGCTGTGGTGGATGAGAGCAGGCCCCAGCACTCTGGTATGGGTGACAGAGTGGGACTCCAACTCAGAACAATAATGCAAATCTCCACCACCACCACAAACAGTCCAGGTTCAGGGACTCAGGCTGGCATCTTGGCACTTCATAGCCCCGTGCGACTGATAGAGAGAAACTTTGGGTTCAACACCAGCCTGGGACACAGCGAGATTCTGTATCATTCTTAAAAAATAAATTCAAAGATTATCCGGGAGTGATGGTGCAAGCCTGCTGTTCAAGCCATTTTGGAGACTGAGACGGGAGGGTCACCTGAGCCCAGCAGGTGGCGTCCGCCATGGCTGTGAGAGTGTCCCTGCCTTCCGGTCTTAAAGAGCATGATTCTGACTCCAAATAATAATAATCACCACCACCACCACCCCTGCAACCCAGCACGAGGAGTCACCCTCAAGGATGGGAGAGGAAAATGCACTTTCAGTCTTTCATTTGTGGGATGATTCAAAGGTGGCCACCAGGCACATCC
>NW_007192974.1:0-591 GCF_000164805.1 Carlito syrichta
CTGTCATAACTAGCTGACTTAACTAGCTAGCTACCCAGCTAGACAGCTGACCTAAGTAGCGGAAATAACTATCTAGCCAGCTGGATAGCCAAATGATTAACTAGATTTTTAACTAGATATCCAATTGACTAGCCAACTGACTTAACGAGTTGATTTAACTAGTTAGCCAGCTGACTTAAATAGTTGACTTAACGTGCTAGCCAGCAGGCTAGCCAGCTGAGTCAACTAGCTGACTTAACTAGTTATCCAGCTGGCTAGGCAGCTGATTTAACTAGCTCTCTACCTCTCTAGCCCGATGGCAAGCCAGCTCACTTAAGTAGCTGACTTAAATAACTAGCCAGCTGGATAGCCAATTAACATAACTAGCTTGCTACCCACCTAGCCACCTGGCTAGGAAACTGACTTAACTAACAGACCTAAGTGCGGGCCTGCTTATCATCCAGCGGATTTAACTAGCTTGCTACATAGCTAGCCAGCTGGCTAGCCAGCTGAATTATCCAGGTGACTTAACTAGCTAACCAGCTGGCTAGACAGCTGACTTAACTAGCAGCTACCTAGCTAGCCAGCTGGTTATCCAGCTGACTTAACTGT
>NW_007192975.1:0-3891 GCF_000164805.1 Carlito syrichta
CCAAAGTGCTAGAATTACAGGTGTGAGCCACCACACCTGGCCTTACAGTAGAGAACTTTAGTGTTCATCCATGCCCTGGGCACACAGGAAGCCTACAATTCCCTGACCCCTTGCAGTCGGACAGAGTCATATGACTAGTTTCAACCCATGAGCTATGGGGAAGAATGCATGTCATTCCTAGGTCAAAGCACTTGATGTTTCCTGAAAGACTGTTCCCAGTGCACAGCCAAAGAAGCCATGGGGCATCTACATTAAAGTGGTAATAAAATCTACCCCGTTCTCTTTTCAGAGTTGACATGATTTCAAATGACATCAGTTTGTAAAGGTGTTTTGCTAACTAGGAAGTCCTATACAGAAAGAAGACATTGAATATTTTGATTAGTAGAGTTACCTGTGTACAGCAACCACAATCAGTGCTCAGGTTTTCTGAAAAGCTGCTAATTTTAAATATTTCATCCACTTGTCCTTATAAGTAAATCACAGTGCACAAAAATACAGTCACCACATCTGCGTGTTTTGGCATGTCCCCAAGTGTTGCAGACTTGATCTCCAGTGTGGTTGTGTTGGGAGGTGGGTTCTAATGGAAGGTGTTGGGTCCTGGGAGCACAGCCCTCATGAAAGTATTACTGCTATTATCTTGGAAGTCGATTCATTATGATGGGAGTGTGTTGCTTACAAAAGAAAAAATCCACCTCATCTTCTCTCTCATTTTCTCCTTGTGCTTTCATTATGAGATGACATAGCAAGAAGGCCCTCAAAACACGCCAGCACTTCCATTTTGGAATTCTCAGCCTTCAGAACTGTGAGCTGGTAAATTTCTCTTCATTATAAATTACCCAGTCAGTGGTATTCTGTTATAGTAGCACAAAACAGACTAAGTATCATTCCTGGACTGCTGTTTTTCACATTTTATTTGGAAAAATTAAATAAGATATACTTTTTAGACTGGCGGAGATGGGGATGAGAAAGTGAGAGCTTCTTCCCCAAACATTTGGAAATAAGATGGCTCTTTATGAATTAAAGTATAAACTTAAGACACAATTCTTTATCTCAAAATATATTACTGAACCATCATTATGGATATGTCTGGTAGCCAACCTTGAAGATAGGCATGCATAGACAGTATACCTATGCATAATTCCCTTCCACAATAAATAGGGCTGACTCATGTAATCAGTAAGATGCTGTGGAAATGACATAATGTGACTTTCTAGGCTAGGTTGTAGAAACCATTGCAGCTTCTGTCTTGGTCTCTCTCAAGTTATTCCTTCTGAGGGAAGCCCCTGCCCTATATGAAAGACACCCAAGCAGACCTTTGGAAGGATGAGCAACTGAGCCCTCCTGCAGAGAGCCAGAGGATTGCCGGGACTTCCTGCCAAAGCCTTGTGAGTGAGCACCTTGGAAAAGAATCTTCCAGCCCTAGTCAAGTCATCAGATGACTGCAGCACCAGCCAATTATCTTGACAGTAACCTCACGAGAGACTCTAAGCAGGAAACATCCAGCTAAGCTGCTTCTAATTTTCTGACCACAGAAACTATGAGATAATAAATATTTGTTGGCTTGAGCTCCTCAATTTTGGGTAATTTGTTACACAACAATAGATCACTAATATAATGTGTTAGGCACTGTTCTCAGCCCAGAAGATACAGTGATGAATAAAATAAACCAAGGTTGTTCCTTGTGAGACTCATATTTCAATGGTGGAGGAGGGACAGACCACACATCTTTAAACAACAAACAAAAAAGATAATTTCAGGTAATGATAAGTGCTATTGAAATGCCAGGAAGTCAGAAAGTACTGAAGAGAACGTGCCTTTTAGAGAAAGTATGAACAGACTCTCTGTGATGGAGCAACTTGAACTGAGAACCTGATGAGTTCCATGCAAAGGTCTTTAAGCTGAGTGGTCCAGGCAGAAGGAACATGTATTGCAAAGGCCCTAAAGTGGAAATGAACTTGACTGATAATCCAGGATCTCACAGACAGTGTGCCTGGGGCAGAGAGAAGGAACTACAGCAGCAGACTTCCGACTGGGGTGGCACACGTCTGAAGGAACCCAAAGGCTTTTAGAAGGTACCTGTGCCCACCTAGTTTTAAGGGAGACTTTGTGTCCAGAGAAGAACTGTAACCTGGTACATTACATTTGGGCAAAACCATTTTAGAGTCAGAATCTTTTCCATGCCAGAAGCAAGAAGAACAAGGAAATAGATACGTTGATTTTTGATAAAACTTCAGACCTAGTCAATCAGAAGAGGAATCCGATATCCTGGAACCTAGAAAAAGTCCGGAAATCCAGTGTGTTGCTTCCTACATGCAGTCTGGAGGAAGAGAGGCCCTAGCTCAAAAGCTCCCTTTCCTGTCCCTTTTCAAAGGCAGGCATTTTGGGCATGGCCCAGTGTCATTAATCCTTGAGTTGTTAAAGCAGTCTCCTGTTGAATGATTTCATGGCCGCTAACAGCTAAATAAAACCAAAGGAGCACATGAAGGAACACTACCCAGCAGAGGATTTTGGCCTTGGAAGATACTCCAACTACCACATGTTTTAGGGCAGCCCCCACCATGAGCTCCAACACTCCTCAACACCCTCCTCCCCCCAAATGAAGAAATTGCTCAGAGAAGAGGATGGAGGAGATGGTGAGCAGTGAAGGGATAGGGAGTCGGAAAGTAGAGGGAGAACGCATTGACATGTGGGACTCTGCAGGGAGGTCCCCAGGAGGACTGCAGGCGGTAATGACAGGCTTTAGAGCGGCACCTTGGGCTCAGAAGACTCTCCAGGCCAACAGCCTCGAACTCTGGCCCACCAGGACGCAGAAGTGTAGTTGTGGAATCACCTTAGAGTCAAAAAATTTCTCCAAATGGTCCAAGACAACAAGTTTCTTTGGCAAAGCCCGTCCAGTAGCAAGGAATAACAATACTTGCCCTCCCTCTCCATGGTCTTCCCCAAACCCAATCAGGAACCTAGGCCTTTTGTTGCCACACTCATTTTTCCTGCTCTTAAATAAAGAGGGGAATCTCTTTTTTCTTCATTTGGGAGAAAGAGGAAGGTGAGTCCATTTGTACTGCATTGGGGACAGTATTTTTCTTAGTTTCACCACTGTTCATCAGGCAATGTTGAGATGATAAATTGACCAAATTAACTACTCTCCTCGAGGGAAAAAATGTAGCAGCCAGAGGATGTATCAGATCTATGTGTGAGTTATGGTTTTAATGCAAATGAATTGCTTTTGTCTGCTTTATGTATATATTTCCTGTTAGCTGAGTTAGTGTCCAGGCACACTGTGTGGATAAAATCAGTTTTGAACTGACAAAGCTAAAGGTTAGATTAATTCACCAAAATAAACAATAACTTTTGGCTTCTCTTGATAGTTTCCCTTCTGGACACATTAAAAAATGACTGTTCAGAAAAATCATCTAATACTTTAAATCCAGCAAAAGGGTGCCTACCTGTCCTTTCAATATAAATGTTTAACATATTCGCCTAATAACTATTTATCTGTCTTAGAGCATGTGCCTGTGTTTGACATTGCTATTTAATACTGTATTTGATCAGAGATCAGACACTGAAATTATAGATTAACTTGTAGATTTCTTCCAGTAAAAAATGCAAGCCCAGAAGTTAATGCTCCATGGTATATTAACCAGTTTTATGTCTATTAAGCAGGTAAGTCTATTTTAGCTTTCTTTTTTTTTTTTTTTTGGCTGTCTGTATAAAACCTCTGCTTCTGCTGGGCTCGGTGGCTCAGCCTGTAATCCCGCGCCTTTGGGAGGCTGAGGTGAGTGGATTACCTGAGTCTGCGGGTTCGAGACCCGCCTGGGCAGCAAGACCTCATCTCTACTATAAATAAAAAAAATCAGCCGGGCATGGTAGTGCATGCCTGTAATTCCGGCTACT
>NW_007192976.1:0-301 GCF_000164805.1 Carlito syrichta
TGGAATGGAGAGGAATGCAAAGAAATGGAATGGAGAGGAATGCAATAGAATGGAAATGAAAGAAATGGAGTGGAAGGGAGAGAAATGGTATGAAGAGGAATGGAATGGAATAAAATGCAGTGGAATGAAATGGAATGGAGGGGAATGGAATAGAATGTACAGAAACGGAATGGAATGGAATGGAGAGGAATGGAATGGAATGGAATGCAGATGAATGGAATGAAATGGAGAGGAATGGAACGGACAGGAAAGGAATGGAAAGGAGAGTAATGGAATGGAGAGAAATGGAATGGAATGGAAT
>NW_007192977.1:0-492 GCF_000164805.1 Carlito syrichta
TGGAATGGAGAGAAATGGAATGGAATGGAATGGAATAGAGAGGAATGGAATGGAGTGGAGAAGAATAGAAAGGAGAGGATTGGAATGTAATAGATGGAGATGAATGGATTATACTTGAATGTAACAGAATGGAATGGAGTGGAATGGAGAGGAATTGAACGGAATAAATCGAATTAGAAGGATTATAATAGAATGGAGTCGAGTAGAATGGAATGCAGTAGAATGGAACGGAATGGATTGGAATTGAAAAGAATGGAAAGCAATGGAGAGAAGTGAAATGTAATGGAGTGGAGTGGAAATGAATGTAATGGAATTGAGAGGAATGAAATGGAGAGGAAAGAAATGGAATGGAGTGGAATGGAATGAAATTTAATGGAGGATTGGAATGGAATGCAATAGAATAGGAAAGAATGGAATCGAGAGAATGGAATAGAGTGGAGGTGAATAGACTGGAGAGGAATGGAATGGAATGGAATTAAATAGAAAGGAATG
>NW_007192978.1:0-783 GCF_000164805.1 Carlito syrichta
AGCCTACGTGGGATGATTGCCAGCAGCTTCTCCAGGTTCTCTTCATCACAGAAGAGAGGGAGCAAATTCGGCAGGAAGCAAGAAAGCTAATCCTAGGCCCTGATGGCCAACCAGCTGAGCATGCATGTCTGGAGCGTATCTTCCCCTCTGACAGGCCGGACTGGGACCCCAACACTGATCACGGTAGGGATTGTCTCATCACCTACCACCGGACTCTAATGGGAGGTTTCCGGGATGCCACAAGGCACCCTACAAGTCTGTCTAAGGTAAGCGAGTGGCCACAGGAATCTCCCACTGCTTTTCTGGAGCGCCTCATGGAGGCTTATTGGACATATACTCCGACAGACCCAGAAGCCCCAGAAAATCGGAGGGCATTGGTCATAGTCTTTGTCTCCCAGTCAGCCCCTGATATCAGAAAGAAACTACAGAAAATTGAAGGGTTTGAAGGGAAGAGTATGTCAGAATTAACTGAAGTAACCCAAAAGGTTTATAATAGCAGAGATTCTTCTGAGGATAGACAGGCAAAGAAACTAGCCAAAGTAATGATTGCAGCTTTGGAAGGGACTTGGCTGACACAGTGGACAGGGGAACGCGGAGGAAAGGGTACAGGAAGAAAAATCTCCTTAGGCAAGGACCAGTGCGCCTTTTGCAAGAAAAGGAGATATTGGAAAAAGGACTGCCCAGACAGGCCAAGAAAATGCCCCCCTACCTTGGAACCACAGCAACCAACTCCAGTGCTCCAGTTAGGATCTGACTGACAAGGCCGGGGCTGTATTAATAACC
>NW_007192979.1:0-421 GCF_000164805.1 Carlito syrichta
AACTAGCTATCTACATAGCTAACCGGTTGGCTAGCCACTTGAACTAACTAGATGACTTACCTGCTAGCCAGCTGGCTAGTCAGCTCACTCAACTAGGTGATTTAACTAGTTAACCAGCTGGCTAGCCAGCTGACGTAACTAGCTGACATCACTAGCTAGACAGGTGGCTAGCCAGCTGACTTAACTAGCTAGATGCCTACATATCCCACTAGCTTGCCAGCCAGCTGACTTAACTACCTAGCTTCCTAGTTAACCAGTTGGCTCGTGATCTGAGTTAACTAGGCGACTTAACTAGCTAGCCAGTTGGCAAGCCATCTGACTTAACTAGCTAGATACCCAATCTAGGCAGATGGGTAGCCATCTGACTTAACTAGCTGATTAACTAGCAAGCCGGCTGACATAACTAGCTGACTTAACAAAC
>NW_007192980.1:0-479 GCF_000164805.1 Carlito syrichta
AGATGACTGATGAGTTGGCCCACTAGTTAGCATTGTTAACTAGTTGCCAGCTCGTTTTCTTACCTAACTAATCGGCCAGATATTTGTCCGACAAGTTAGCTGACCTAACTAGTCGACCGAATGGTTAGCTGTGCTAACTTTTTGGTTGACAAGTTGTTCGACTAAGTGGACAATTGTTTAGCTCACTTTACTACTTGGATGGCTGGATGGTGGGCCGGTTACCAGACTTAACTAGTCGGCCAGCGCATGAGCCAACAGGTGAGCTGACTAAACAGTCAGTGGGTGACAAAGTCGACTGTTCAGCTGACTTAACAAGTTGGCCAGCGAGTGAACTGACTGGTAAGCTGACTTAACTACTCGGCCAATGAGTGAGCCAACTGGTCAACTGACTTAACTAATCTGCCAGTGAGTGAGCTAACTAGCCAGTTGACTTTAGTTGACTGGTGAGTGAGCCGACTGATTAGAAGACTTAACTAGTT
>NW_007192981.1:0-761 GCF_000164805.1 Carlito syrichta
GAGCTGACTAAACAAGTCAGTGGGTGAGAGAGTCGACTGTTCAGCTGACTTAACAAGTTGACCAGTGAGTGAACTGACTGGTAAGCTGACTTAACTACTCGGTCAATGAGTGAGCCAACTGGTCAACTGACTTAACTAATCTGCCAGTGAGTGAGCTAACTAGCCAGTTAACTTTAGTTGACTGGTGAGTGAGCCGACTGATTAGAAGACTTAACTAGTTGGCCAGTGAGTTACCAGAGGGTTCAGCCGAATTAACTAGTTGACCATCGACTGGCCTTAACTAGTCAGCCAATGAGAGAGCCATTGGAGAGCTCATTTAACTAGTCGGCTGGTGAGCAATCCGACTAGTAAGCTGTACTGTTGGCCTGCAAACAAGGCGAATAGTTAGTTACAATTTGGGCAGGCGAGTGAGCCGACTAGTTTGCTGACCGGTTGGAAGGTGAGTGAGCAGACTAGTTAGCTGACCTGATGGAAAGCGAGCAAGGCCACTAGTTATCTGACCAGCTTACTGTGTTGCTAGCCAACTATTGAGCTAAGTAACTAGGTGATTTGCTAGCTGACTTAACTATATAGCTGACTAGCTAGTTGGCTATGTGACTGACATAACTAGCTATTAAACAAGCTATCTAGATGCCTATCTAGCTGACTTAACCATCTAGCTGATTAGTTAGTTGACTAGATAGCTGACTTAAATAGCTAGCTGACAAGCAACCTGACTACCTAGTAACAAATAGCTAGCTGAATAGCTAACTGACTTGCTA
>NW_007192982.1:0-737 GCF_000164805.1 Carlito syrichta
GGTCTACTAGTTAGCTGTCCTAACTAGTCAGCTGACTTGTAGGCTGAGCTAACTTGTCAGCTGACAAGTTGGCTGACTAGTCAGTCGATTGGTTTGCTGACTTAACTAGTAGGCCGGCTAGTTGGTCGACCAGTTAGCTGAATTAACTAGTCAGCCACTGAGTGGGTGGACTTGTCAGAAGACTTAACTAGTTGGCCAAGAGTGAGTCAACTGGTCAGCCGACTTAACTAGTCAGCCAGCGAGTGAGCCGACTGTTCAACTGGCTTTACTAGGCAGCCAAGAGTAAGCTGACTGGTCAGCTGACTTTTGTAGGCTGGTGAGTGAGCTGACAGCTCAGAAGACTTAAGTAGTCAGCCGGTGAGTGAGCCAACTGGTGAGCTGAATAAACTAGTTGGCTGGCGAGTGATCTGCTGAGTGAGTTGCCTTAACTAGTTGACTGGCAAGTGAGTCGAAGCGTGAGTTTACTTAATTACCCAGCCTGCAAGCCAGTCGACTAGTTACCTGACCTATTGGCCTTTGAGCAAGCTGAGAAGTTAGTTGACTTTTAGGCTGGCAATCGAGATGACTAGTTTGCTGACCAGATGGCAAGCAAGCATGCCTACTAGTTAGCTGACCTGATGGAAAGCGAGTGAGGCCACCAGCTAGCTGACCAACTAGATGAGTAGCTAGCTGATTAGTTAGCTAAGTAACTCACTAATTTGCAAGCTGACATAACAAACTAGCTGACTAGCTAGCTG
>NW_007192983.1:0-408 GCF_000164805.1 Carlito syrichta
CTGGTCAGCTGACATAACTAATCTGCCGGCAAATGAGCTGACTGGTCCGCTGACTTTAGTCGGCTGGCGAGTGAGCTGTCAGGTCAGAAGACTTACCCAGTTGGCTGGCGAGTGAGCCACCAGGTGAGCCAACTTAACTACTTGGCCGGCAAGTGAGCTGAAGTGTGAGCTGCCTTAACTAGTAAGCTGGTGAGAGAGCTTACTGGTGAGCTGACTTAACTAGATGACTGGCGAGCAAGCTGACTAGTTAACTGTCCTGTTGGCCTGCAAACAAACTGACAAGTGAGTTCATCTGTTGGCTGGCGAATGAGCCGACTAGTTAGCTGACCGGATGGAAAGTGAGTGAGCCAACTAGTTAGCTGAACAGCTAGCTGAAATGGTAGCCAACTAGTTAGCTAAGTAACTAGC
>NW_007192984.1:0-848 GCF_000164805.1 Carlito syrichta
AAATAGTGGGCAACCTACCTGACCAGCCTGCTAACCAGCCAGCTTAACTTGCACTCCACCTAGTCAGCCTGTTGGCAAACAAGCTTACTTAACTAGCTGACTTACCTAGATAGCCATCCAGCTATCCATCTGGCTTAACTAGCTAGCCACCTAGCTAATCAGCTGGCTAGCCAGCTAGCTACCTACCTAGCTAATTTGCTCACCAACTGACTTAGCTACCTTACTTAAACTAGCCAGCTAGCTAGCCAGCTGATGTAACTAGCTAGCTACCTAGCTAGACAGTTGGCTAGCCAATTGAATTAACTAGCTGACTTAAATAGGTAGCCAGCTGGCTAGCCAGCTGACTCAACTAGTTGACATAACTAGTAGCCAGTTGGCTAGCCAGCTGACTTAACTAGCAGACAACACTAGCTAGACTGGTGGCTAACCAGCTGACTTAAATAGCTAGCTACCTACGTATCTCGCTGGCTTACCAGCTGACTTAACTACCTAGCTATCTAGCAAAACAGCTGGCTAGCGAGCTGACTAAACTAGCTGACTTAACTAGATAGCTGCCCAGCTAGTCAGCTGACTTTACTAGCTGAAATAACTACCTAGCTACCTACCGAACTAACTACCTAGATAGGCAAATTAACTAGCTGCCTTAACTAGCTAACTAGCTGATATAACTGGCTGACTTAACTTGCTATCTACCTAGCAAGCAAACTGACTTAACTAGCTGAAATAACTAGCTAGTCATCTGTCTAACCATCTGACTTCACTAGCTAGTGAGCTGGCTAGCCAGTTGACTTAATGACGTGACTTAAACAGCTAGCCAACTGGTTAGCCAGCAGACTTAACTAGTTAAG
>NW_007192985.1:0-723 GCF_000164805.1 Carlito syrichta
TAATTAATTCAGCTAACTAACCATCTGTGTCTAGTTATGTCAGCTAGTTAGTCAGCTGGCTATCCACCTGTCTAGCTAGGTGACTAGCTAGTTAATTCTGCTGGTTAGCCAGCTGGCTACTTCGTTAAGTCAGCTAGTTAAGTCAGCTGACTAGGCTACAGGTTAGCTAGGTAGATAGGCAATTAAGTCAGATGACTAGCCAGCTGACTAACTAGTTAAATCAGCTAGTTAAGTGAGTTTGCTAGCCAGCTTACTAGCTAGGTTGGTAGCTAGTTATGTCAACTGTATAGCGAGCTTTCTAGATAGTTAAGTCAATTAGTTGTCAGCTGACTAGCCCACTGGCTAGTTAGGTAGCTTGTTATTTATTCAGCTGGCTAGAGAGCTGGCTAGCTAGTTATGTCACCTAGTTAATTCAGATGGATAGCCAGGTGGCCAGCTGTGTAGCAAGCTAGTAAATTCACCTGGCTAGAAAGCAGGCCAGCTAGTTAAAACAGCTAGTTAATACAGCTGGCTAACTAGGTAGTGACCTAGTTACGTCAGTTTGCTAGCAAGCTGGCTAGCTAATTATGTCAGCTAGTTAAGTCAGCTGGCTATACAGGTGCCTAGAGAGGTAGAGAGCTAGTTAAGTCAGCTGGCTAGGCAGCAGGATAACTAGTTAATTCAGCTAGTTTAGTCACCTGTCTGTCCAGTTGCCTAGCTCGTTAATCAGCTAGTTCAGTTAGG
>NW_007192986.1:0-463 GCF_000164805.1 Carlito syrichta
ACAGCTGGCTAACTAGGTAGTGACCTAGTTACGTCAGTTTGCTAGCAAGCTGGCTAGCTAATTATGTCAGCTAGTTAAGTCAGCTGGCTATACAGGTGCCTAGAGAGGTAGAGAGCTAGTTAAGTCAGCTGGCTAGGCAGCAGTATAACTAGTTAATTCAGCTAGTTTAGTCACCTGTCTGTCCAGCTGCCTAGCTCGTTAATCAGCTAGTTCAGTTAGATTGTTAACTCGCTGGCTAGATAGTTAAATCACGTCATTAGCCAGCTTGCTAGGTAGTTAAAAAACTAATTAAGGAAAAGGCTAGACAGCCAGACACCTGGCCTGCTAGTTGTATCAGCTAGTTTTTTCAGCTGGCTAGCTAGGTAGCTAGTTAATTAAGTCAGTTAGTTATGTCAGCTAGCTGGCTAGTTAAGTCAGCTAGATAAGCTAGTTAAGTCAGCTAGATAAGTCAGCTATATAGCTC
>NW_007192987.1:0-3437 GCF_000164805.1 Carlito syrichta
TCCGGCGCCCCCGCCCCTCGCGGCGGACCCCGGTTCCAGGCTGGGGGCGGCGCGCCGGGCCGCGAGGTCGGGCTGGCTGCGTGCACCTGCACACCAGAGCCGGGCTCGTCCCGCCCTCGTCCTTCAGCCCCGGCCGGAGACCCCTTCCGCGCGTCTGTGGACGCGACGCGGTGCAGCAGGCGACAAACGACCGACCCACGAAGGCGGGAAAGATCTTTGTTTTCTGAAGCAGGGTCTCCTCCGTCGCCCGGGCTGGAGTGCAGTGGCACAGTCACGGCCACGGCAGCCTCGACCTCCTGCGCTCAGCCGAGCCTCCCGCCTCAGCCTCCCGAGTACTGGGACCATGGGCGCGCACCAACATACCCAGCTGATTATTTTGGGTTTTTTTTCGGTTGGAGTCTCACTCTTTGTCGCCCAGACTGGAGGGGAGAGGCACGCTCACGGCCACCACAGCCTCGACCTGCGGGGCTCAGCTGATCTTTCCACCCCGGCCTTTCAAGTAGCTGGAACTACAGACGCATGCCACCATGCCCAGCTAGTTTTTGTGATTTATTGTAGAGACGAGGTCTCACCAAGTTGCCCAGGTTGGTCTCGAACCTCCGGGCTCGGGCAGTCTTGTTGCCTCGGCCTCTCAGAGTGCTGGGATTACAGGCACGAGCCACCATGCCTGGCCCACAATGACATAAATGATCTATTTTTTTTTCTTTTTTTTTTTTTAGTTGCAGTCTCTTTTGTCCAGGCTGGAGTGCAGTGGCACGCTTGGCAGCCACTGCAGCCTCAACCTGCTGAGCTCAGGCGATCCTTCCACCTCAGCCTTCTAAATAGCCGGAACTACAGGTGTGTGCCACCACACCTGGCTAATTTTTTGATCTATTTTTGAGTTGAGATCTTGACAAGTTGCCCAGGCTGGTCTCAAACCCCTGGGCTCAGGCAATCCTCTCGCCTTCCCCTCCCAAAGGGCTGCGATGACAGGTGTGAGCCACTAAGCCCAATGTGAATGATCTTAAGAGCATTATGTTGAGTGCAGAAAGCACATCTGGAAAGTAGCATACTGTGTGTCTCCACCCATCAGCATCTCAAAAGGCAACAGTTGAGCAAGAGGATGACCATGGGGGGAGCGTGGGGGAGTCACTTTTGAGGTGATGGAGCATTCTGTATCCTGATGTGGCGCTGGGAATCTATTCATGTGAGAAAATGTCACAGAATTACGCGCAGAGGCAAGAAAAATGACGGCATGCACAGGAAGGAAGGTGGGATCCAGCGAGGTCTCTGGTCTAGCTGGCTGTAATACCTTCCTGGTTTTGGTGACGCACCACAGCTGTGTACAATGTCACCACCCGGGGAGCAGGTGCTGGGCACACTAGACCGCTCTACTGTTTAGGTTACTTCTTATGGGCCAATAAGTCTTTCAAAATAGAGAGCACATTAAAAGCCAGGCACCCTGGAGGAACTCAGATTGCTCTATGGAAAAGATCCCTGCACACGCATGTTTATTGCAGCACTATTCACAACAGCAGAAAACATGGAACCAACTGTGCTGACCATTGAAAGAGTACAGGCTGAAAATAATGTGGTACATATACCCGATGGAATATTACACAGCCATAAAGAAGGACAAAATTATGAACTTCGCAGCAACTTGGATGGACTTAGAGTCTATCGTAGTGATCTATCACAGAAACAAAGAACTGAGTTCCACATGTTCTGACTCATAAGCGGACCTTGAATGATTATCATAATACTATAAGAAAAGGATTGGCAGTTGAGGGAAACTGCCGGGGGGGGGGCACACCTCATCAACAAGGGTAGCTGCATAATGAACATCTGTATACCTAACTCTGAATTGTACCCCACATCTATAAAATAAAAGCCAGACACAGCAGTTCACACCTATAATCCCAACACTTTGGGAGGCCATGGCAGGAGGATCACTTGAGGCTAAGGGTTCAAGACCAGCCTGGCAACAGAGTGAGACTCTGTCTCCACAAAAATACATTTTAATTAGCTGCGTATGGTGGCACATGCCTGTGGTCCCAGCTACTTGGGAGGCTGAGGCAGGAGGATCACTTGAGCCCAGGAGTTTGAACCTGTAGTGAGTTATGGACGACCAGAGCAAGACCCTGTCTCAGAAAAAAAAGTTTATGAAAGCAAAAAGCATCCGGGCACAGGGTGGCTCAAACCTGTAATCCCAGCACTTTGGGAGGCTGAGGTGAGCGGACCGCCTGAGCCCACGGGCTTGAGACCAGCCGGGGCAACTTGGCGAGACCTCATCTCTACACTAAATAAAAAAACTAGCCAAGTGTGGTAGCACGCACCTGTGGTTCTAGATACTTGGAAGGCTGAGGCTGAAGGATCGCCTGAGCCCAGCAGGTCGACGTGAGCATGCCACTGCTGTCCCGCCTGGACAATGGAGTGAGGCTCCAACTAAAAAAAAAAAGAAGAGAGCTAGAGAAAGCAAAAAGCATCCCTGGCCTCAATGTCCACCGGGTCATCACTTAGCAGGGTCCAGGGGGCCATCAAGGATGTGTCTCCCAGGAGGGCAGTAAGCCCTCAGTGGCCTAGTCTCTTCTCCCTGAAAGAAATCTTCCATTTCCCTTCATATGCCAAGCCCTGCTCTGAAGCTGGTGACCAAAAAAAAAAATCCTCTCCTGGAGGGCACAGGAAGCTGGACCTCATCCGCAGCCCCAGCCTTGCCTGGCGGGTCTCTCTGGTCCACCCCGCGGGTGCCTGCTGCACTCGCCGGAGGGGCGGCCTCCCACTGCTCAGGCAGCAGCCCCAAATACACCAAGTCCCTTCCCTACAGCACAGCCAGGCTGCAGTCTTGAAGAAGGGCTGTTTCTGGAGCTCAGGACACAAAAATACCCCGGTGAATGCGTAGTCCTGCTCCCAGGCAATCTGGCTGAGCCGGGGACACCTCCACGACCCTCTGCGTCTGGTGCCCGCTGGTCCCGCCAGGGCTGTCTCACCCAGGACCCAGGACCCAAGGAACGAGGACTAGCAAGACCTCACACATGTTCCGGCCATGCATGTTGCCCACGGCCCGTTTTATCATCGTGAGATGTTTCTGAGGTGGGCGGGAACGGCCCAACATGACAGGTGAGCAGGCTGGGGTGCACCGTGGGCCCCAGATCACGCGACAGGAAATGCCAGAGCTGGTCTGGACTTCAGCCATCTTCCTTCTCCCATGCTGGCTCACCTGTAGGTTTCTGGAACACCTGTTCTGTGCCAGGGACTGTGCTGGGTGCTGTACCTGCCACGGTGAGCGGCGACACAGTCTCCACCTCCTGGGCTTTCCTGTCCTGGAGGGGGGAGGCAGAGAGCAGGAAGTCATCGTGGTTAGTGTAAAATGACAAATTGAGGTAAGAGAGCTGTGCCAGTCTCTGATGGTATGTGACCTAAGTGGGTATTGGGAGGAGCTGCCTGAGGATGGGCTACCT
>NW_007192988.1:0-546 GCF_000164805.1 Carlito syrichta
CCTCAGCCAGGGTGGGCCCGGAGTTCCAGAGCTCCAAAGTTCCAAAGAGCAGGCGGTGAGTGGCGAGAGTGGCACTGGGCCCCCTACAGGGTACTTCAGCCAGGAATGGGACCATTGTCTCTGAGGGGCGGGCGTCCAGAGCCTCCCTGTGTGACTGGCAGATTGGTGCCAGGTGCCGGGCTGGAGACAATGCAGCCGGGGAGAGATCTGGAAGGGGCTGGGACAGGAGACTTCCATACACGCAGTAGAACAGCAGCAGTGGGGGGGCACAATATCTGGCCCTGTGTGGGACCGAAGTTCCCCAGCCTGGCACCAGCATGGTTGGTGGTGGACTGGGGGGTGGGGGAAGAGAAGTAATAGCCTTTTTGGGAACTCACATTCAGAGAATCTCACCAGTTCACCTATGCCGTTGTCATTTTAACTCCAGGCCAGTTGAGTCTTTTAAAATCCTATCTGACAATCTCTGTCTTCTAATTAGGGTGTTGAGATTATTTAAATAAATGTGATTTCTAAAATGACTGAGTCTCTCATCTTGCTATTGTTTTC
>NW_007192989.1:0-2357 GCF_000164805.1 Carlito syrichta
TAGCTAGCCAGCTGACTTAACTAGCTGACTTATTTAGCTAGCTATCTAGCTAGCAAGCTGTCTGGAAAGCTGACTTCACTAGCTGACTTAACCAGCTAGCCAGCTGACTGGCCAACTTACTTAACTAGCTAGCTACCTAGCTAGCAAGCCAACTGAATTAAATAAATGACTTAACTAGCTAGCCCGCTTGGTAACCAGCTGACTTAACTAGCTTGCTACCTATGTAGCCAGCTGTCTAGCCAGCAGACTTAACTAGGTGCCTTAACTAGCTAACCAGCGGACTAGACAGGTGACTTAACTGCCTAGCTACTGAGCTAGCCAGCTGTCTAGCCAGCTGACTTAACTATGTGACTTAACTAGATAGTCCGCTGGCTAACAGGCTGACTTAACTGCCTACCTACATAGCTAGCCAGCTGGATAGCATTCTGACTTAACTATCTAGCTACCTACGTAGCTAGCTAGCAGGCTGGCCACCTGGTTAGCCAGCTGGCTTAAATAGTCAGCCAGCTCACTGGACAGTCAGATAGCCAGCCGGCTTAAATAACCAACAGCCCTGCTGGTCAATTGGCTAGCCAGTGGGCTTAACTAGCTGGACAAATACCTGACCAGCCTGCTAACCAGTCAGCTTAACTTGCCAGGAACCTATCTAGCCAGCCAGCTATCCAGCAGACTTAACTAGCTTACTATAGTAGATAGTCATCTGGCTAGTCAGGTGATTTAACTAGCTAGCCACGTATCTAGCCAGCCAGCTAGACACTTCACTTACTCGCTGTCTTAACTATCTAGCAAACCGGCTAGCCAGCTGACTTAATTTGCTAGCTACCTACCTAGCCAGGTGGCTGGCCAACTGACTTAGCTAGCTAACTTAACAAGCTAGCCAGCTGGCTAGCCAGCTAACTTTTCTTACAAACAACCTAGCTAGCCAGTTGGCTAGTCACTTAAATTAACTAGCTGACTTAACTAGTTAGCCAGCTGGCTAGCCAGCTTACTTAACTAGCTGATATCACTAGCTAGCTACCTATGTATTCTGTTACCTTGCCAGCTGACTTAACTACCCAGCTACCTAGCTAACCAGCTGGCTAGCGAGCTTACTGAAGTAGGTTACTTAACTAGCAAACCAGCTGGCTAGCCAACTGACTTAAGAAGCTAACTACCTAGCTAGGCAACTGGCTAGCCAGCTGACTTATCTAACTGACTTAACTAGCTAGCTGGAGGACATAACTAGTTGACTTTACTAGCTAGCTACTTAACTAGCCAGTCCACTTAAGTAGCTGAAATAACTAGTTAGCCAGCTCTCTAGCCATCTGAGTAACTAGTCTTTTAACTAGCTAGCGAGCTGGCTAGCCAACTGGCTTGATGAGGTGACTTAACTTGCTAGTCAGCTGTTAAGTCAGCTGACCTAATGAATTGATTAACGAATTAGGCTGCAGGCAAGCCAGGTGACTAAACTAGCTGAATTAAATAGATATTCAGCTGGCCAGCCAGCTGACTTAACTAGCTCTCTAGCTCTCTAGCCACCTGGACAGCCAGCTGAATAAAATAGCTGACTTCATTAGCTAGCCAGCTGGCTATCCAACTGACTTAACTAGGTCACTATCTAGCTAGCAAGCTAGCTAGTCCGCTGACTTAACTAGCTGTCATAACTAGCTGGTCTACTTTCTAGCCAGTTGGATTAAACTAGATAGCTACATAACTAGACAGCTGGCTTTACAGCTGAATTAATTAGGTGACTTTTCTAGTAGCCGGGTGTCCAGCCAGCTGATGTAACTAGCAAGCTATCTAGCTAGTCAGGTGGCTAGTCTGCAGACTTAACTGGGTGACTTAACTAGCTAGCAAGCTAGCTAGACAGCTGACATTACCAGGTAATTACCTAGCTAGCAAGCTGCCAAGCCAGATGACTTAACTTGCTCACTTAACTAGCTAAACAGCTGGCTAGTCATCTGAATTAACTTCCTAACTATCTGGCTAGATAGTTATATCAGTTAACTCAGCTGCCTAGCCAGCTGCCAAGCACAGAAGCTTGCTAGTTAACGCAGCTGGCTAGCTAGTTGGTTACCTAGTTAAATAACCTAGTTAAGTCAGCTCACTGGCCAATAGGTTAGCTAGGTAGGTCGGTATATAAGTCAACAGGCAAACCAGTGGGTTATGTAGGTAGGTGGCTAGTTAAGTCAGATGGCTAGGCATCAGGCAATCTAGTTATGTCAGCTAGTGAAGTCAGCTGGCTTTCCAACTGTCTAGCCAGTTAGCTAGCTAGTTAAGTCTGCTGGCTAGCCAGCTGGCTACTTCATTATGTCAGCTAGTTAAGTCAGCTGGCTGGCCAACTGACTTCACTAGCTGACAACCAGTTAACCAGCTGG
>NW_007192990.1:0-385 GCF_000164805.1 Carlito syrichta
ATGGGTGTCCACGGCTCCCCAGGGTTAGGTCAGCACGGATAGGAGATGATGGAGTGATCGAGAGAGGAAGGAGCCCTCCTCTGGCCCAAAGGTGGCCAACCAGGTGACCAGAAGCTGGCCACAGCTTTGCGGACAGTCTTGATCTCTCTGTGACTGATGGCCGCCCTAACTCAGAGCCATCTGTTCTGTTAGTTTACACATGTCTTTGCCATGGGTCACGAGTGTGGAGGGTGGTGGCATGCCTTCTAGAATGCATGGCCGAAGGCATGGGACAGACATACCTGGGAGCCAGCTTTTAAACCTCCCACGAACAACAGTCAGGGAAGGGTCTTTTCAACTCCCATCCCTGAGGTTGACTCCTTGTGCTGGGTGGCAGGGGTGGTGG
>NW_007192991.1:0-477 GCF_000164805.1 Carlito syrichta
GCTGAGGCGGAGGGATCGCCGAAGCCCAGCAGGTCGAGGCTGCGGTGGCCAGGAGCAGCCACTGCCCTCCAGTCTGGGCGACAGAGTGAGATTCTAACTCAAAAAAAAAAAAACAAACAAAAAAATAAAACTAAAACCTTATTACTAAAAATTACATACTTCTATTATTTCAATATTTACTAACTTGTCCTTAATACATAAATATATCTCAATGTATTTATTTTTCTACATAAACTTTCTAAATGTGGCTGGAAACTTGCAACTATGAAACAACTCTTTGACATGTTTCAAGTTTAATGACAACATGGGATGAAAAGATCCTAAATTGAAAAAGCCAAACCATAAGGTGGGAGGTGAAAAGCAGGAACAATGACATTCTGAAGCTAAAACCACGCAAGCCTCAAGTTATACTACATCTGTACTCTGCCAACACAAGGACTCCATTGACGTAGGTGCCAAACAAGGTGGGAGGGAATG
>NW_007192992.1:0-623 GCF_000164805.1 Carlito syrichta
CGGCTACCAAATTAAGACAGCTAGTTAGGTCAGTTGGCTAGCGAGCTAGCTAACTAGGTAGATAGCTAGTTAAGTCAACTGACTAGACAGCTGGAAAGTTAGTTAAGTCAGCTAGTTGAATCAGCTGGCTAGCCAGCTGGCTAGCTGGTTATGTCAACTCGTTAAGTCAGCTGGATAGCCAGTTGATTTGCTAGGTAGCAAGGTAGTTAAGTCAGCTGTCTAGCCAGCTGGATAGCCAGTTAAGTCAGCTAGTTAATCAGCTGGATTCCCTGCTGGATAGCTACGAAGCTAGCTAGTTAAATCACCTGGCTAGCCAGCTGGCTAGCTGGTTAAATCAGCTAATTAATTCAGCTGGCCAACCAGCTGTGTAGGTAAAGTCAACTAGTTAAGTAGCTTGTTAGCCAGCTGGCTAGCATGTTAAGTGAGCTAGTTAAGTCAACTGGCCAGCCAGCAGGCTACCTAGGTAGCTAGTTAGTTAAGTCAGCTAATTAACTCAGCTGTCTAGCTAATTAAGTCAGTTAGTTAAGTCATCTGGCTAGCCAGCTGCCTATCAGGGTAGCTAACTAGTTAAGTCACCTGGCTAGCCAGCTGGCTAGCTAGTTTAATCAAATAGCTAAGTCAGT
>NW_007192993.1:0-3073 GCF_000164805.1 Carlito syrichta
CAGGTCTGTCAACAGCTTTGGAAAAGACCAGCAAGGAGGCCCTGAAACCCAGCGGGCAGAATCCCTCTGTCCTTTCGGACAACAAAACCCCTGGCCCCTCTGACCGGCTGGACAGGAATGACAGGCTGAGGATCACAGAGTGTCTACACTGATCACTGATCTCTGACTGGGGCCTCTTCCAGGGTGTGCCGCTTCCCCTTCCCCGCTCCCAGGTCAGGGTCTCTGGCTAGATCCAGCCCCTGAGAGGTAAGGGGGGGTGCTTAGCTTCCCTCAACCCAGAGGGGCAGAGGACAAGAGTCAGCCCCTCTCAGGTGTCCCTGACACATGCCTTTGTTTTTTGTTTTTTGAGTTGGAGGCTCACTCGGTCGCCCAGACTGGAGTGCAGTGGCCGCTCCCGGCCACCGCAGCCTCCACCTGCTGGGCTCTGGCCATCCTTCCTCCTCAGCCTTCCAAGTAGCTGGAACTACAGGCGCGTGCTACCACGCCCGGCTAGTTTTTTATTTACTGTAGAGACGAGGTCTCACCAAGTTGCGCGGGTGGGTCTCGAACCCACGGGTTCAGGCAGGCAATCCACTCGCCTCGGCCTTCCAAAGTGCTGGGATGACAGGCTGAGCCACCAAGCCTGGCCGAAACATGCCTTTGGATGGTTACCTCTTGGAGGGCCCGGGGAGCAGTGAGGGAAGGTGGGGCAGGGGGCCTTATGGAAGGGTCACCTGTGGGCACCAGCTCCCCAGCTGCCCTTAGTAAGGAGGGTCTCAGCACCTCAGGGCTCTGGGCTGCCTGAGCTTGAGGGTCACTCTCCTGCCGCAGAAGATAAGTGGGCCATGTGTCCTCACAGCGCCTGAGGTGGGGGCCGTCCCTCCAGGTTGTGTCTATGGAACTCTTTGGCCCTTCCCCCTCTGGGAACAGGAGCAGGGGAATCAGACCTAGGAGGCTGACCTCACGTTGTTCAGTGGGTCCCAGAGATCTGGCACTAGAGCACTAATCCCTGAGAACTCAAGGTAGTGAGTTCCCCATCCCTGGAGGTGAACAAGCTAAGATTGGCCATCTCACAGAGGTATAGAGGAAGTGCTTGCTGTGAGGGGAGGTTCTGGGCTGAGTGCCCACCCTAAGTCACCACCTATGTGTGTATGTGTGTATATATATATATATATATATATATATATTTTTTTTTTTTTTTTCGAGTTAGAGTCTCACTCTGTCACTCAGGACTGGAGTGCAGTGGCCACTCCCGGCCACCGCAGCCTCAACCTGCTGGGCTCTGGCGATCCTTCCGCCTCAGCCTTCCAAGTAGCCGGAACTACAGGCGCGCACTACCACACCTGGCTAATTTTTGCTTTATTGTAGAGATGAGGTCTCGCCAAGTTGCCCTGGCGGGTCTTGAACCCGTGGGCTCAGGCAATCCACTCGCCTCGGCCTCCCTAAGTGCTGGGATTACAGGCTGAGCCACCGAGTCCGGCCCATTTCACCTGTATTTACCCTGTATGTTATACTCACTACAGCTAAGAAAATTGAGGTGCAGGCGCTACAGTGGCTTGCCTGGAGATCTGAAGACAGACAACTCCTTGGTGAGTCATGGCTACATTTTTTTTTTTTGAGTTGGAGTCTCACTCTGTCACCCAGCCTGGAATGCAGTGGCACACTCACAGCCACACCAGCCTCAACCTGCTGGACTCAGGTGATCCTTCTGCCACAGCCTTCAAGCAGCTGGAACCACAGGTACACGCCACTACACTTGGTTATTTTTTTGATTTATTGTAGAGACGAGGTCTCGCCAAGTTGCCTGCGCTGGTCTCAAACCCTGGGCTCAGGTAATCCTCTCATCTCGGCCTCCCAAAGTGCTGGGATTACAGACTTGAGCCACAGCACCCGACCATGGCTACTTATTAAGCACCTGCTGTGTGCCAGGCCTCATGGCTCCCTGAGTCTTTTCCTCCATTGTTCATCACAGGCACAGTGGCCACCCTTCGGGGCACTCTCCAGGAGGCAAATCGCTCCCACCCACCCCACGGCTGATGCTTACCTTGTCACCTCCATGGACTGTCCCAGTCTAGGACACCCATTCAGGGACCACTGACCACAGGTGTCCTTGGAGAACCTTCTCTGGACAGACCTAGGAAACAGGTCTCTCCGGCTCAGCTTCAGGAGTTTCTGTCTTTTTTTTTTTTTTTTTGAGTTGGAGTCTCACTCTGTCGCCCAGACTGGAGTGGAGTGGCCGCACCCGGCCACCGCAGCCTCGACCTGCTGGTCTCCGGGGATCCTTCCGCCTTGGTCTTCCAAGTAGTTGGGACTGCAGGCGCGTGCTACCACGCCCAGCTAATTTTTGATTGATTGTAGAGATGAGGTCTCGCCAAGTTGCCCGGGCGGGTCTCGAACCCGCGGGCTCAGGCAATCCACTCACCTCGGCCTCCCAAAGCGTGGGATTGCAGGCTGAGCCACCAAACCTGGCCTTTTTTTTTTTTTTTTTTTGAGTCGGGGTCACAGTCTGTCATCCAGGCTGAAGGGTAGTGGCACAATCACATCTCACTACAGCCTCAACCTCCTGGACTCAGGTGTTCCTTCCTCTTCAGTCTCCCAAGTAGCTGGGACGACAGGCAGGTGTCACTACATCCAACTAATTATTTTATTTATTTATTTATTTATTTATTTATTTATTTATTTATTTATTTATGTGGAGTCGGAATCTCACTGTCACTGAGGTTGAAGTGCAGTGGCACGCTCACGGCCACTGCAGACTCAACCTGCTGGGCTCGGGGGATCCTTCCACCTCAGCCTCCCAAGTAGCTGGACCACAGGCGTGCGCCACCATGCCTGGCTAAGTTTTAGATTTACTGTAGAGACAAGGTTATTATTATTATTATTATTTTTGTAGAGACAAGGTTTCACTATGTTAACTAGGGTGGTCTCGAACTCCTGGACTCAAGTGATCCTCCCTCCTCAGCCTCCTAAAGTGCTGGAATTGCAGGCATGGGCCACCAGGCCCGGCCAGAAGGCTCACTTTTTAAGGACAACTCACTCGGGAGAGGAATAAAAAAAGACCTTGCCAAGAACTTGTCAGTTTTTGTTGTTGACC
>NW_007192994.1:0-523 GCF_000164805.1 Carlito syrichta
CTCCAACCCAATTCCTAAACCTTAAAGCCAACCCCGAACCCTATCCTCCAACCTAGACCCTAACTCCTAGCCCCTAGGCCCTAGGCCCTGACCCCTGAATTCTGACCCTGATTCTGGATCATGGACCTCGGACCCTGACCTTTAACCCTAGTCCTAACCCTAAGCCCTAACCTTAATGGCTAAACCCTAATCCTAGACCCAAAACCAACACTAAGCCCTTACTGTTACCCTAATGTTTACCCAAAAACCTTATTCTAACCATTACTCTAAACACTAAACCCTAAATTTTTTTTTTTTGAGACGGAGTCTCACTCTATTGCCCAGGCTGGAGTGCAGTGGCACGCTCCTGGCCAACACAGCCTTCACTAGCTGGGCTCCAGCGATCCTTCTGCCTCAGTCTTCCAAGTAGCTGGAACTACAGGCGCATGCTATCACACCGGCTAATTTTTTTGATTTATTGTAGAGATGAGGTCTCGCCAAGTTGCCCAGGTGGGTCTCAAACCCACGGGCTCAGGTAATTCAC
>NW_007192995.1:0-402 GCF_000164805.1 Carlito syrichta
GTCAGCCTGCTAGACATTTGGCTGCCTGATTAAGTCAACTAGTTAAGTCAGATCCTAGGAAGCTGTCTAGCTAGGTAGTAAGCTAGTTAAGTCAGCTGACTAGTTAGCTGGCTAGCTGGTTAAGTCAGCCAGTTAATTAAGCTGGCTATCCAGCTGGTTAGCTAATTAATTCAGATAGTTAAGTCAGCTGACCAGCCAGCTGACTAGCTAGGTAGCTAGCTAGTTAAATCAACTAGTTATCTCAGCTGGAGAGCTAGGTAGCTAGCTAGTTAAGTCAGCTAGTTAAGTCAGCTGGAAAACTGGTTAAATAAGTTAGTTAAATCAGCTGGCTAGCCAACTGCCAATGATTGTGACTTTCTAGTTAAGTCAGCTGGCTAGCCAGATGGCTAGCCAGTTAAGTCA
>NW_007192996.1:0-324 GCF_000164805.1 Carlito syrichta
CATTACATTCCATTCTATTCCTCTCCATTCCTTTCCATTCCATTCATTTCAACTCCATTCGATTCCATATCACTGCATTCTATTACGTTCTCTCCATTCCATTCAATTTCATTCCATTCCATTCCTTTCCATTCAATTTCATTCCATTCCATTCCTTTCCATTCCATTCTAATCCTCTCCATTTCATTCGATTCCACTCCATTCCATTCCTCTCTATTTTACTGCTTTCCATCCATTTGATTCGAATCCATTCCTCTCCATTCCTTTCCATTCCATTCCTCTCCTTTCAATTCCATTCCATTCCATTCCTTTGCATTCCACTCC
>NW_007192997.1:0-364 GCF_000164805.1 Carlito syrichta
CATTCCATTCTAATCCTCTCCATTTCATTCGATTCCACTCCATTCCATTCCTCTCTATTTGACTGCTTTCCATCCATTTGATTCGATTCCATTCCTCTCCATTCATTTCCATTCCATTCCTCTCCTTTCAATTCCATTCCATTCCATTCCTTTGCATTCCACTCCATTACATTCTATTCCACTCTATTCCATTAAATTCCATACCATTCCTCTCCAATCCGCTCCATTCCATTCCTCTTCATTCCATTTCATTCCCCTCACTGCCATTTTCTCCATTCCATTGCACACCATTCCATTCCATTCAATTCCATTCCACTCCATTCCATTCCATTCCAATCCTCTCCATTCCATTCCTGTCCATTCA
>NW_007192998.1:0-944 GCF_000164805.1 Carlito syrichta
AGCAAATGCCTCACACAACTCAAAACAATACCTGGTGCATGGCAAGTGCTCAAGAAGTCACAAGCTTTTATTATTATAAATACCCCATGGGTACCTGCATGTTCTGAAGTCTGAGGGGTGTCTCTGTAAATGTATTGGTATCAACTAAAAAAAAGACTTTCATAGGAGAGACAACAGTTGGACCTATTCAAATTAGATATATAGTGAGCACAGGGATTCTTTTGGAAATGTGGGTGACAGGAAGAAGTCCAAATTCAGCAGGTGCAAAAAATGTATACTGATAACAAAAGATAAATACAAATCACATTTGACTTCTGCAATTACTAGAGATGCTCAGCATAGTTACCACAGTGTCCAGACACTTCTGAAAAGTACTTTGAAAAGTAATACATAGATAACATCTCTGAAAATGTGTATATAGGGCAATAACCTTGTGTCCCCTCCGGCTATGGGAGATTTTCTGTCCTCTCAATAAATCCTGTTTTTTTAAAGAAAAAAAATGTGTATACATTTTTCTTAACACCTTTGGTAGATTAAGATGAAACATCTCAGCAAAATGAAAAGGCACAGACTCTCCATACCTGCAGGCCTCAGCACAGCATCGCTCACTGCCTGTGAGTTCTTGTGGATGGGCTGGGCATGCTCAAGGCTTGTAATTCATTCTGCAGGATTTCTACCCCAAGTACACAGGGCCCCTCCTTTCACCAAACAGAGACTTAAGCAGATGAAGACAGTGAAGTACCAGTAGAGCATTTTCTAGCACCTCTCTTGTGTTGGGTTCTCTTGCCTTGTTCTCAGAGATGGAATTCTGAGACTCACCTCAGCACAAGAAATGGGACCTCCAAATGCCACCTGAGCTATGCCTCCTGTGGACTTCTAGCTGTGGCACCCTGTGATATAACATCTCAGGTCACTCACAGTCTCTGAAATGCTCAGTTATGTTC
>NW_007192999.1:0-1196 GCF_000164805.1 Carlito syrichta
TGAAAAAGTACTTTGAAAAAGTAATACATAGATAAAATCTCTGAAAATGTGTATACAGGGCAATAACCTTGTGTCCCCTCCGGCTATGGGAGATTTTCTGTCCTCTCAATAAATCCTGTTTTTTTAAAGAAAGAAAATGTGTATACATTTTTCTTAACACCTTTGGTAGATTAAGATGAAACATCTCAGCAAAATGAAAAGGCACAGACTCTCCATACCTGCAGGCCTCAGCACAGCATCGCTCACTGCCTGTGAGTTCTTGTGGATGGGCTGGGCATGCTCAAGGCTTGTAATTCATTCTGCAGGATTTCTACCCCAAGTACACAGGGCCCCTCCTTTCACCAAACAGAGACTTAAGCAGATGAAGACAGTGAAGTACCAGTAGAGCATTTTCTAGCACCTCTCTTGTGTTGGGTTCTCTTGCCTTGTTCTCAGAGATGGAATTCTGAGACTCACCTCAGCACAAGAAATGGGACCTCCAAATGCCACCTGAGCTATGCCTCCTGTGGACTTCTAGCTGTGGCACCCTGTGATATAACATCTCAGGTCACTCACAGTCTCTGAAATGCTCAGTTATGTTCATCAGTACCAGATACATACAAGCTAGAAAGTTTTATGGGCAGATTTTGTACAGTACAACTCATTTACCTTTGGCTAAACCAGTTTGCAAGCTGTCTTCCAACTGCATTTTCCAGAACTTCTTTGAGAGCCTTGAAGCTTATAAATCATTCCTGTATCCTTAATGTGTCCCTTTCAACTTGAGTCTGATCAACACCTGGATTTAAGACTTGAGTCTTCAGAAAATAAATAAATGAGAAAAGTGATGCAATAATTCAGGATTTCAGATCATTCCACTGAAGAGAAAGAGGAACTGTAGACTGGTTTGAGGCTGGATTTTAGGGGTTCCACGGATTGGGATGTTTTGCTTCCTGACAGTGATTGATGGCAACAGTTGACTCCATACTTCCTGAACTCAGGAGATAGCCTCCTGGGAGGTCTGGCCTCCCCTGCAACGCACAGCATTCCAGGTTGGGCTTGCAGGGAGACCATCTATCAGCAGCCAGGCAGGAGGAAAGAGATAACAGTGACACTGAAAAATTAAAAATGGTATTTATCACCGCTCCTGTGTCACCAACCTGTTATTTTATTTTTCTTCAGAATAATGGGATTTATTAAGGCCATTTATCCTCAAGTTC
>NW_007193000.1:0-534 GCF_000164805.1 Carlito syrichta
ATTCTATTCGATTCCATTCCATTCCTCTCCATTCCATTCCCTCCATTCCATTCCATTCCTCTCCTTTCTATTCCATTCCATTCCCTCCATTCCATTCCATTCCTCTCCTTTCTATTCCATTCCATTCCTCTCCATTTCATTCCATTCCGTTTCTTTCCATTCCTCTCCATTCCATTGCTCTCCATTCCTTTCCACTCCATTCCATTCCTCTCCATCCCATTCCTCTTCATTCCATTCCTCTGTTTTCCATTCTTCTCCTTTTCTTTCTTCTCCATTACAATCCTCTCCATTCCTTCTTCTCCATTCCCTTCCATTTCATTCCCTTTCTCTTAATTCCATCCCGTTCCTTTCCATTCCATTCCATTCCTCTCCATTCCAGTCCATTCCATTCCATTCCATCCCACACCTTTTCATTCCTCTCCACTCCACTCTTCATTTCCATTCCTCTCCATTTTATTCCGTTCTCTCCATTCCACTCCATTCCCTTCCATTCCTCTTCTTTCCATTCCATTCCATTCCATTCCCCTCCATTCT
>NW_007193001.1:0-474 GCF_000164805.1 Carlito syrichta
TCCTTTCCTTTCAGTTCCATTCCATTTCATAATATTCCTCTCCATTCCAGTCCATACCATTCCATACAATTCAATTTCTCTCCATTCCATTCTATTCCATTTCATTCTTTCCATTCCTCTACATTGCTTTTCTTTCCATTGCATTCCATTCCTCCCAATTCCATTCCATTCCATGCCTTTCCTCTTCATTCCTTTCCATTCCACACCTTTATATTCCAGTCCGTACATTCCATAATTTCCTTTCCATTCCTCTCCATTTCTCTACACTCGAATCCATTCCACTTCATTCCATTCATCTCCAATCCATTCCATTCCTTTCCTCACCATTTCATTCCATTCCTTTTTATTCCAATCAATTCTATTCCGCTACTTTCCTCTCCATGCCTCTCCCTTCCATTTCATTCCATTCCAATCCATTCCATTCCCTGTATTCCATTCCATTTCATTCCTCTCCATTTAATTCCATTCCATTCC
>NW_007193002.1:0-391 GCF_000164805.1 Carlito syrichta
TCCTCTCCATTCCTCTCCATTTCTCTACATTCGAATCCATTCCACTTCATTCCATTCATCTCCAATCCATTCCATTCCTTTCCTCACCATTTCATTCCATTCCTTTTTATTCCAATCAGTTCTATTCCGTTACTTTCCTCTCCATGCCTCTCCCTTCCATTTCATTCCATTCCAATCCATTCCATTCCCTGTATTCCATTCCATTTCATTCCTCTCCATTTAATTCCATTCCATTCCATCCCATTCCATACCATTGCTTTTCATTCCATTCAATTTCTCTCTACACTGTTCCATACCATTCCATTCCATTCCAACTCTTTCCATTCATTTCCATGTTATTCCATTCCATTCTGCTCTTTTCGATTCATCTCCATTTCTCTCCTTTCCATTC
>NW_007193003.1:0-350 GCF_000164805.1 Carlito syrichta
ATTCCATTCCTGTCCATTTCTCTGCTTTCCATTCCATTTTCCTCCTTTCCATTTCATTCAATTCCATTAATCTCCATTCCATTCCATTCCGTACTGTTCCTCTCCATTACATTCCATTGCCTTCCATTCCTCTCCACTCCATTCCTCTCCATTCTATTCAATTCTATTCCATTCCATTTCAATCCATTCTATTGCAGTTCTCGCCATTCCATTCCATTCCTGTCAGTTCCATTCATCTCCATTCCTCTCCATTCTATTCAATTCGTCCCCATTCCATTCTATTCCATTCCATTCTTCTTAATACTGTTCCATCCTATATCATTCTTTTCTTTCCATTCCTTTCAATTCCA
>NW_007193005.1:0-371 GCF_000164805.1 Carlito syrichta
TTATTCCATTAGATTCCTCTTCATTCCATTCCTCTCCCTTCCATTCCTTTTCTTTCCTTTACATTCTATTCCATTCCTCTCCATTCCATTTCTTTGCATTCCTCTACATTTCATTCCTTTCCACTCCATTCCATTCCTCTCCATTTCACTCTTTTACATTCCAATCCAATCCTCTCCATTCGCTACCATTGTAATCAATTCCATTCCATTCCATTCCTCTCCATTCCATTACACTCCCTTCCATTGAATTCCACTCCATTCCATTCCTCTCCATTATCCTGCATTCCATTCCATGTGATTCCTCTCTAAAACCTCCCATTCCACTGCATTCCACTCCATTCCATTCCACTCGATTCCTCTTTATACAGTTC
>NW_007193006.1:0-320 GCF_000164805.1 Carlito syrichta
CCATTCCTCTCCATTCCACTCCAATCTATTCATTCCATTTCATTCCTCTCCAATCCTTTCAATTTCTCTCCATTCCACTCCTACCCATTCTAATCCTCTCCATTCCATTCCTTCCCAATGCATTCCACTCCTCTCCATTACATTCCTCTATTTCTTTCCATTCCCTTCCATTAAACATTCTTCTCAGACCTAGAAAAAACAACACAGGAATTCATATGGAAACACAAACAATCCTCAGTAAAAAAAACAAAGCAGGTGGTATCACAATACCAGACTTCAAACTTTACTATAAAGCTACAATCATCAAAACAGCTTGGTAT
>NW_007193007.1:0-483 GCF_000164805.1 Carlito syrichta
GAATTGAATGCAATGGAATGGAGAGGAATGGATGAGATTGGAATAGAATGGAAAGGAATGAAAAGGAATGGAAACGAGAGCAAAGAAATGGAGTGGAATGGAATGGAACGGTATGAATTGGATTGAAATGGTGAGTAGTAAATGGAATAGAGTGGAATGGAATGGAATTGATTGTTGGGAATGGAGTGGAGTGGAATGGAATGGCATGGAGTGGAACGGAAAGGCATGGAATCGAATGGAGAGAAATGGAATGGAATGGGATGGAGAGGAATGGAATTGTGTGCAGTCGAATACAATGGAATGGAGTGGAGAGGAATCGAAAGGAATGGAGAGGAATTGAATGATATGGAGAGGAAAGGAATGAAATGGAAAGGAATGGAATGGAGAGGAATGGAATGGAATAGAATGGAGAGGAAAGAGAGGGAATGGAAAAGACTGGAATGGAGTGGAATGGAGAGAAATTGAATGGACTTGGGTGGAATA
>NW_007193008.1:0-327 GCF_000164805.1 Carlito syrichta
TGCCATTCTCCAGGCAGAGTCTTCCATTGCCCTGCCCACCTATCAACAAACTTTACCTCAGTTCCTAAGGCAACAGCCCGAAACAGGAGACAAAGGCCCACCCCTACACTGCAACTAAAAACAAAGGGGAGAGGCCGGAATTGGAGATCAGAGAAGAGACTTTAGTCTGATCGCTTATTTTGACTCATGATTTTATCATTGTAACTGTTGGTTTTGATCACATTTGTTGTTTAACTTCTAACTTACACTGTTTCTTGATTTTATTGACCTGTCTCTGTGTAGCTACCAGTACTCTTTAGGGAATCTTTCTTATGTGTCTTTCTTCAC
>NW_007193009.1:0-301 GCF_000164805.1 Carlito syrichta
CAATCCACTTACCTCAGCCTCCCAAAGGCACGGGATTACAGGCTGAGCCACCGAGCCCAGTCCATCAGAATTATTTAGGTGGAGTTAGTAGGTGGCTAAGTTAAACTTTTTATCTTCCCTCCTTAAAATTTTCTTGTTTCAGAGGTTCATTTTTGTGATGAATAGAATATTTAGCCTTGGAGCTGTTATATTGTGTACATTTTTTTAAAATTGGAAAATATAGTTTATTTAGAAAGTAAATGAGAGAGAGAGAGGAAATTCACCTCCCCAAGGTAAGGGAGGGGGGCAAAGCTAGGAAACA
>NW_007193010.1:0-1122 GCF_000164805.1 Carlito syrichta
TTACACTTCAACCAGTAAACTACTTACTCCAGGATTCTTAAGGGAGATATATGCTTTAAAGAGAACAAGTTAGAGCTCTTTGTACAACAGAGAATTTGGCCCCTAATCTCCAAATACAAATTAAGAGTGAATTAAATAGGAGAGTTAGTGAATAAAACTGAGACATATTTAGGCTGCGGATATAGATAGCCTCAAGCTTAAGTCAACCCTAAGACTGGTCATTTATCCCTAGGTTCCAAACCTGAGTTTTGAGACCTTTGTGATTCAGGTAGATCTTATCTATCCCATAAATAAAATCTGAAAGAGACAGAAGAGCAAGAAAAAAGAATCATCCAATGCAACTAATATTTTCCAGTTCTTATTAAACTGAAGCAAAAATCTCTGAGTCAAGATCTCTTAAGGGAAAGAAAAGACAGAGAAAGAGAAGGATTGGTCACTTGGGTGTAATCTTATAGAATAGGAGTTTCTAAATTTTAAGTGCACTCTAATGAAGCCTATAAACCTTTTCTTAGAATTGTCTTTTTAAGTGCACAAAATAAAACATATAGGCTTGAAAGAGAAAGCAGTTATATTTAAAGGCAGTTGCTGTAGTATACAAAAACTATAATTGAAAAAAGCACATTTTTGATGTAAGAATATATGTGCATCTTAATTAATGCATTATATTAGAAGTGCTAGCAGCAGTTCTAGTAACTACTGAATTATCAGTGGCTACAAGCATAGAGAATATTGTGAGGCATCAGTGACAATTATAATGTAATATAAAAAGTCTGCAAATTCTGTTGGTGACAAAAGTCCCCGTTACTTCTAATATTACTGTGCTTTGTTGCCTACATTTGTAATTAAATGCTAAAGTCAGTTAGAAAAAGTAATCAGAGTCTTGAAAAACGATAGACATATTTCTTCATCCAAATTCATAAAACAAGGAAATAAGTTCCAAGATTATAAGGAAGAAGAGAAGATGGATCATATTCTTCTCCCATTTTCTAGTATAAATGACTTGTTTTCACCCCCCTGGACTTCCAAAAAATAGAGTATAAAGAAATAGAGAAACACATCTACACTAGCATTCAACAGCCAGGTAGTAACCCCAACACTTGAGAAGGAGGTGAATCGAAGTTG
>NW_007193011.1:0-838 GCF_000164805.1 Carlito syrichta
TTTCTAAATTTTAAGTGCACTCTATTGAAGCCTATAAACCTTTTCTTAGAATTGTCTTTTAAGTGCACAAAATAAAACATAATAGGCTTGAAAGAGAAAGCAGTTATATTTAAAGGCAGTTGCTGTAGTATACAAAAACTATAATTGAAAAAAGCACATTTTTGATGTAAGAATATATGTGCATCTTAATTAATGCATTATATTAGAAGTACTAGCAGCAGTTCTAGTAACTACTGAATTATCAGAGGCTACAAGCATAGAGAATATTGTGAGGCATCAGTGACAATTATAATGTAATATAAAAAGTCTGCAAATTCTGTTGGTGACAAAAGTCCCAGTTACTTCTAATATTACTGTGCTTTGTTGCCTACATTTGTAATTAAATGCTAAAGTCAGTTAGAAAAAGTAATATAGAGTCTTGAAAAATGATAGACATATTTTTTCATCCAAATTCATAAAACAAGGAAATAAGTTCCAAGATTATAAGGAAGAAGAGAAGATGGATCATATTCTTCTCCCATTTTCTAGTATAAATGACTTGTTTTCACCCCCCTGGACTTCAAAAAAATAGAGTATAAAGAAATAGAGAAACACATCTACACTAATGTTCAACAGCCAGGTAGTAACCCCAACACTTGAGAAGGAGGTGAATCGAAGTTGTAGCTTCCTCTTCCTTTGGGTTGAAGCACTCTGTTCTTGATCCTCAGGGGAAATAAAGAGAAGAAAATAAAAGCCATGCACTCCTTATAGAGGACAATAAGTGGAGGGTCACTTAAAAAACATTCCTCTCTGTCTTGGGAAGAGTTTAACAGGCTTCAAAAAAGATCCTCCTGCTATT
>NW_007193012.1:0-2788 GCF_000164805.1 Carlito syrichta
TAATTCAGCTAGCTATTTGGTAAGCTAACTAGTTATGTCAGTTAGCTAAGTGAGCTAGCTAAATAGCTAGCTAGGCAATTCAGCTTGCTAAGTCATCTTGCTCACTAGTTAGCTAATTATTTAAGTCAGATGCTTAAGCCTGCTACCTAACTAGTTTGCTAATTAGATAAGTCAGCTCGTTATTCAGCTAGTTAAATAGTTAGCTAACTATTTAATTCAGGTAATTAGGTCAGCTAGACAACTAGTAAAGTCACACAGTTAAGTCAGCTAGCCAAGTAGTTAAGTCAGCTAGCTAAGTCAACTAGTTAAGTCAATTTTCTAATTTAGTCACCTGGTTACGACATCTAGCTATCTAGTTAGCTAAAGGTTTAAGTCAGCAGGTTGAGTCAGGTTGTTAGCTAGTTAACAAACTGGTTAAGTCAGCTGGTTGAGTCAGCTAGCTTGCTAGTTAGCAAGTTGGTTGAGTAGGCTAGCTAGATAGCTAGTTAGTTAAGTCACCTAGTCAGTTGGTTGAGTAGGCTAGCTAGCTAGATAGCTAACGAGTTAACTCATCTAGATGAATCAGCTAGCCAGCTCATTAGCTAAGGAGCTAAGTCAGATGATTAAGTCACCTAGCTAGCACATTAGGTAATGATTTAGCTAACTAGTTTTCTAGCGGGTTAAGTCAGCTAGCTAGCAAGGAAGTTTACTATTTAAGTCAGCATGTTAGCTAGGTCGCTAGCTGGCTAGCAAAATTTAAGTCATCTGGCTAACTATATAGCTAGCTAGCTAGCTAACAATTTAAATCAGCTAGCTAGCTAGGTAGCTGCTAGCTAATTCAGCTATTTAAGTCAACTGGTTAGCCAACTGGCTAGCTAGGTAGTGAGCTAGTTAAATCTGTTGGCTAGCCAGCGGGATAGCAGGCTAATTCAGCTAGTTAAGATAGCTGGCTAGCCAACTGGCTAGGTAGGTAGCTAGCTAGTTAAGTCATCTAGATAACTACCTGGCTAGGTAGTGATGTCAGTGAGTTAAGTCAGCTGGCTAGCCAACTGGTTAGCTGGTTAAGTCAGCTAGTTAATTCAGCTGGACAGGCAGCTGGCTTGCTAGTTAAGTCAGCAAGTTAAGTCAGTGGCCCAGCCAGCTGGTTAGCTAGTTAAGACAGCTTTTTAAGTCAGCTGGCCAGCCAGCTGGCTAGCTAGGTAGCTAGCTAGTTAAGTCACCTAGTTATGTCAGCTAGGTATCTATCCAGTTAAGTCAGTTTGTTTAGTCAGCTCTCTAGTCAGCTACCTATCAGTGTACCTAGCTAGTTAAATCAGTGGGCTAGCAAGCTGGCTAGCTAGTTAAGTTACATAGTTGAGTCAGCCCACTGGCCAGCGGTTTAGGTAGGTAGTTAGGTAGTTAAATCCATTGTCAAGCCAGAGGGCTATGTAGGTATGTAGCTAATTAAGTGTGCTGGCAAGCCATCAGGCTATCTAGTCATGTCAGCTAGTTAAGTCAGCTGGCTATCAAGCTGTCTAACTAGGTAGGTAGCTAGTTCAGTCTGCTAGATACCCAGCTGTCTACTTAGTTACCTTAGTTGGCTAGTTAAGTTAGTTGGCTAGGCTGCTGGCTATATAGGTAGCTAGGCAGTTAAGTCAGCTGGCTAGCCAGCTGGCCAGCTAATAAAGTCAGCTAGTTTAGTCAGCTGGTGAAGTCAGTTGTCTAGCCAGCTGGCTAGCTTGCTAAAAAGCTGTTTACATCTGATGGGTAGACAGCTGTCTCACTAGTTATTTCAGCTAATTAAGTCAGCTGGCTAGCTAGGTAGCTAGGCAATTAAGTCAACTGTCTAGCCAGCTGGCCAGCTAGTTAAGTCAGATAGTTAAGTCAGGTGGTTAACCAGCTTGCTAGCTAGGTAGCTAGCTAGATATGTCAGCTGTCTATGCCAGCTGGCTATCTAGTTAAGTCAACTAATTAAGTCAGCTGAGAAAGCAGGTGGCTAGCTAGATACTTGCTAGTTTAAGTCATCAGGTAGACAGCTGGCTAGCTAGATATGTCAACTAGTTAATTCAGCTGGATAGACAGCTGGTTAGCTAGGCAGCATGCTAGTGAATTCAACTGGCTAGAACGCAGGCCAGCTAGTTAAGACAGCTAGTTAAATCAGCTGGAGAGCAAGCTTGCTGGCTAGGTTGTGACCTATTTAAGTGTGTTGGCTAGCCAGCTGGCTAACTAATTATGTCACCTAGATAAGTCAGCATGCTATCCAGGTGGCTATAGAGGTACAGAGCTAGTTAAGTCAGATGCATAGCCATCTGTATATCTAGTTAAGTTAGCTAGTTTAGTCACCTGGCTGGCCAGTTGCCTAGCTCGTTAATCAGCTAGTTAAATCAGCTGTGTAACTAGATTTCTGGGTAATTAGCTAACAGGTTAAGTCAGCAGGTTGAGTCAGGCAATTAGCTAGTTAACTAAGGTGTTAAGTCAGCTGGTTGAGTCAGCAGGCTAGCTAGTCCAGCAAATGGCTTTAGTCAGCTATTTGAGTACGCTGGCTTGCTAGTTAGCTAATCATTAAGTCATCTGGATTAGTCAGCTAGATAGCTTGTTAGCTAACGAGTTAAGTCAGCTGATTGAGTCAGCTAGCTAGCTCATTAGCTAATGATATATGTTAGATGATTAAGTCAGCTAGCTAGCATGTTAGATAACGAGTAAGCTAACTCCGTAGCCATCTGTTTAAGTCAGCCAGCTAGCTAGGCAGCTAACTAAGTCAGCTTGTTAGCTAGGTAGCTAAGTAGTTAGCTAACTACTTAAGTCAGCTGGATAGGAAGGTAGTTCCTAG
>NW_007193013.1:0-829 GCF_000164805.1 Carlito syrichta
TCAGCTCGCTAGCCAACTAGCTAGATAAGTCAACTAGCAAGTCATCTAAGAATCCAGCTGGCTAGTAAGTCAGCTAGCTAGTCAGGTTGCTAGTCAGTTAGCTAGTTAAGTCAGCTAGCTAGACAGCTAGCTTCTCAGCAAGATAGTTAAGTCAGTTAGCCAGTAGCCAGATAGCTAGCTAGTTAAGTCAGCAAGGTAGAGAGTGAGTTAGCTTGTTTGCTAGCTAGTTATGTCAGCTAGATAGCCAGCTATCTATTCAGCTAGCTAGTCAAGTCAGCTAGCAAATCAGCTAGTTAGCTAACTAGTCAGCTAGCAACTCAGCTATCTGGTCAGCTACCTAGTGGGCTCACTCACTTTCCATCAGGTCAGCAAACTAATCAGTTTGCTCATCTCCCAACCAGTCAGCAAACTAGTTTGCTTGCTCACCAGCCAACAGGTCAACTAACATGTTGGCTCATTCCCAGGACATCAAGTCAGCTAACTAATCAGCTTCCTCGCCAGCCATCTAGTTAAGTAAGACCACGTGTCGGCTCGCTCGCCATTCGACTAGTTAAGTCAGCTCACCTGTCGGCTCACTGTCTGGCTGACTAGTTAAGTTGTCTCAGTGGAAGGGTCAATCGCCGGTTGACTAGTTAAGTCTTCTAAGCTGTTGGCTCACTCACCAGCCAATTAAATTCAGCTGACCAGTGAGTTCACAAGCTGGCTGACTAGTTAAATCAGCTGACGAGTCGACTTACTTGCTGGATGACTAGTTAAGTTAGGTGACAAGTAGGCTCACTCGTCAGCCTACTAATTAAGTCAGCTGACAAGTCAAATCACTCACCGGTCG
>NW_007193014.1:0-819 GCF_000164805.1 Carlito syrichta
GACTGTTTGTGTTGATCATATTTGTTGTTTTGCCTTCTGACTTACACTGTTTCTTGATTTTATTGGTCTGTCTCTGTGTAGCTATCAGTATTTTTTAGGAAATCTTTCTTATGTGTCTTTTTTCACTTCTTTCCGGCCTTGTGTCTCTTTCTCACCTGATAGTTGCTATGTATGTTTGTTTTCCCTCTTGCACTTCTCTCTTTCTAACTTCCTATTGACCCGCCTATCCTCCATTATTTTCTGCCGGGAGCCGCAATCATTAGTAAAGGTAAGGTAAAAGGGACCTGAAAATAGGAAAAACAGTGGCTGGGAGCAAGGCCCCAGTAAAATGCGGCCATGATGGAGGCAAAGCCCCATGGATCCTGTTGACGGACCTTCCCTAACTTTGAAGGATTGCGTGCATAGGCTTGAGGATGTTCCCTCTTTAATTGAGATAATAGATGTGCAAATGGATGATGGCATTTTGACAGCAAAAATTATACACAGGCATAATGGAAGTAACATTGCAGCAAAAAAAGTGCCCCTTAGAATGTGCAAGGATGTGGAATTAGCAGTAAACCTATGTATAGAAATGTAAAAAAAGACTCAACAGCAAAAATTTCCCCCTTGAAGGGACAAGGAAATGCAAATTTTGAAACCTTTAGCTAAAAAAGAAAAACAAATACTTCCTCATACCCTTTATAAGTGACAACATTGACAGTTGTGATTGATGAGGAAGTGAGAAACTGAGACATAGTATCTCCAAAAACAGGTGTTTTTGGGAAAAACAAGTCACAGACATGACTTTTGATTTAAGAAATATTATAGTTTAATTAGAAA
>NW_007193015.1:0-2986 GCF_000164805.1 Carlito syrichta
TACAGCAGAATGGAATGGAAAGGAATGGAATGGAGGGGAATGGAATGCAAAGGAATGGAGAGGAATGGAATGGAATGGAGAGGAATGGAATGGACGGGAATGGAATGGAATGGAATTGAATGGAATTAAGAGGAATGGAATGGAATGGAATGAAATGGAGAGGAATGGAATGGACGGGAATGGAATGGAATGGAATTGAATGGAATTAAGAGGAATGGAATGGAATGGAATGGAATGGAGAGGAAAGGAATGGAGAGGAATGGAATGGAATAGAGAGGAATTGTAAGGAATGGAATTGACAGAAAAGGAATGGAATGGAGAGGAATGGAATGGAATGGAAAGGAGAAGAATGGAATGGAGTGTATTAAATGGAATGGATAGGAATGGAATGGAACGGAGAGGAATGGAATGTAGAGGAATCGAATGGAATGGGATGGAGAGGAATGGAATGGAAAGGAATGGGGAGGAATGGAATGGAGTGGAATTTAGAGGGATGGAATGGAATGGAGAGGAATGAAATGAAAGGGAAGGGAGAGGAATGGAATGCAATGGAAAGGAATGGAGAAGAATGGAAAGGAGTGGAAGGGAGAGGAATGGAATGGAGAGGAATGGAATGGAATGGAAAGGAATGGAGAGGAATGGAATGGAATGGAGAGAAATGGAAGGGAATGGAATTGAATGGAGTAGAATGAAATGGAATGGAATGCAATGGAGAGCAATGGAATGGAAAGGAATGGAATGGAATGAAATGGAATGGAGAGAAATGGAATGAGGAAGAATGGAAAGGAATGGATTGAAATGGAATGGAATGGATTGGAGAGGAATGGAATGGAATGGAATTGAGCAGAATGGAATGCAGTGGAATGGAGTGGAATGGAATGGATTGGAATGCCATAGAATGAAACGGAATGGTGAGGAATAGAATGGAATGGAATGGAGAGGATAGGAATGGAATAGAGAGAAATGCAAGGGAATGGAATGGAATGGAGCAGAGTGGAATGGAATGGAATGGAATGGAGAGGAATGGAATGGAATAGAGAGAAATGGAATGGATACGAAAGGAAATGAATGGATTGAAATGCAATGGAATGGAATGGAGAGGAATGGAGTGGAATGGAGGGGAATCGAATGGAATAGAAAGGAGAGGAATGGAATGGAATGGAGGGGAATCGAATAGAATAGAAAGGAGAGGAATGTAATGTAATGGAGAGAAATAGAATGGAATGGAAAAGAATGGAGAGGAATAGAATGGAATGCAGTGGAACGGAAAGGATAGGAATGGAACGGATTGGAATGCAATGGAATGGAAAGGAGAGGAGTGGAATGGAATGGAATGCACTGGAATTGAATGAAATGGAATGGAGAGGAATGGAACAGATTAGAATAGAGAGGAATAGAACACAGTGGAATGGAGGGGAATGGAATGGAATGGAATAGAGAGGAATGGAGTGGTATAGAATGGAGAGGAATGGAATGGAAGAAAAAGCCATGGAATGGTATGGAATGAAATGGAATGTAGTGGAAAGGAATGGAATGGAATGGAGTGGAAAGGAATGCAATGGAATGGAGAGGGGAATGGAACGGAGAGGAAGGGAATGGAATGGAATGGAAAGGAATGAAATAGAACGGAATGAAATGGAATGGAGCGGAATGGAATAGAATGGAAGGGAATGGAAGGGAGTGCAATGAAACGGAGAGGAATGGAATGGAATAGAACGGAATGGAATGGAATAAAGAAGAATGGAATGGAATGGAATGGAGAGGAATGGAATAGAATGGAGTGGAAAGGAATGGATACAAATGTAATGGAAAGGAGAGGAATGGATTGGAGAGAAATGAAATGGGGAAGAATTGAGTGGAATGGAATGTAAAGGAATGGAAAGGAATGGAATGCAGAGGAATGGAATGGGGAGGAATGGAATGGAGAGGAATTGAATAGGATGGAGAGGAATGGAGAGGAAAGGAATGGAAAGGAATGGAGAGGAATGGAATGGAATCGAAAGGAAAGGAAAGGAGAGCAATGGAATAGAGATGAATGGAATGGAATGGAATGGAAAGGAGATGAAAGAAATTGAATGTAGAAGAAGGGAAGGGAATGGAACGGAAATGAAGGGAATGGAATGGAAACGAATGGAATAGAATGGAGAGGAAATGAATGGAATGGAATGAAGATGAATGGAATGGAAAGGAGAGAAATGGAGAGGAATGGAATGGAGAGGAATGGAATGGGTAGGAATTGAATGGAGAAGAATGGAATAGAATGGAGAGGAAGGGAAAGGAATGGAATGGAATGGAATGAAATGGAGAAGAATTGAATGGATTGCAATAGAAAGGAAGGGAATAGGATGGAGAGGAATGAAATGGAGAGGAATGGAACAGAGAGGATTGGAAAGGAATGGAATGGAGAGGAATGGAATGGAATGCCATGGAATGGAATGGAATGGAATGGAGAGGAACGGAATGGAATGGAATGCACAGGAATGGAACGGAGTGGAGAGGAATGGAATGGAATGGAAAGGAAAGGAATGGAATGGAAGGGAGAGGAATGGAATGGAATGGAAGGGAGAGGAATGGAATGGAATGGAATGGAGAGGAACTGAAGGGAATGGAGAGAAATAGAATGGAGACAAATGGAAAGGAATGTAATGGAGAGGAATGGAATGGAATGGAGAGTAATGAAATGGAATGGAGGGGAATGGAATGCAATGGAATAGAGAGGAATGGAATAGAATGGAGTCGAATGGAGAGGAATGGAATGGAGAGGAATGGAATAGAATAGAGAGGAATGGAGAGGACAGAAATGGAATGGAGAGGAATGGAATGGAATGAAATGGAATGGAATGGAATGAAATGGAATGGAATGGAATGGAGAGGAATGGAATGGAATGAGAGTAACGGAATGGAAAGGAATGGAGAGGAATGGAATAGAATGGAATGGAATGGAGGGGAATGGAATGGAATGGAATGGAGAGGAATCGAATGGAAT
>NW_007193016.1:0-959 GCF_000164805.1 Carlito syrichta
TACTTAGCTAGCTGACATAATTGGCTGACTTAAGCAGTTGCTAGCTGACTTCACTACCTGAATCAAAGAGCTAAATATTTAGCTGACTGAATAACAAGCTGAGTTAACTAGTTTGCTAAATAGTTAAGTAGCAGACTTAAGTAGCTGACTTAAATAGTTAGCTAACTAGTGAGCTAGCTTTCTTAACTGACTTACGTAGCTAGCTAATTAGCTAGATAACTTTGCTAGCTGACTTAACTAGTTGGATAATGAGATAGCTAGCTGACATAAGGAATTGGTTAATGAGTAATCTTACTGTAGTAGCTACTTGGTAAAAGAGTCAACTAGCTTTCTTTATTAGTTGGGTAACAAGGTAACTAGGTGACAAGATGTTGGCTGACAATACGGCCGATTACTTATCTGGTTTAACATGTTGGCTGACTACTTGGCCGACTTGTTAGCTGGCTTAACAACTGGTTGGCCGACTAGTTAGCTGGTTTAATTAGTTGAATGAGGAGTTGGCACACAAATTAGTTCGGTTAACTCTTTGCCTGGCTAATTTGCTGACCTAACAAGTTGGCTGACTAGTTTGGCCACTAGTTAGCTGACCTAACTAATCGGCCCATGCATCAGCTGACAAGTTTGCCGAATAGACTGCAGACAGACTAGCTGACTTAAATATTTGGCTGGCTAGTCGGCCAATTGGTTAGCTTACTTAACCAGTAGGCCGGTGACTGAACCCACAGGTGAGCTGACTTAACTAGACAACTAGCAAGTGAACCAACTGACCAGCTGACTTAACTATTTGGCCGGCAATTGAGCCAAATGGTCAGCTGATTTAACTAGTCAGCCGGCGAGTGAGCTGACTGGTCAGCTGAATAGTCGGCTAGTGAGTGAGACGAATGGTCAGAAAAGATAACTAGTCAGTCGGTGATGAACCGATTGGTGAGCTGACTTCACTAGTCGTACAGCGAGTGACC
>NW_007193017.1:0-303 GCF_000164805.1 Carlito syrichta
CCTACCTGACCAGCCTGCAAACCAGCCAGCTTAACTTGCCAGACACCTGGCTAGGCTGCCAGCTAGTAAGCTTACTTAACTAGCTGACTTTACCAGATAGCCACCAGCTATCCAGCTGTCTTAACTAGCTAGCCACCTAGCTAGCCAGCTGACTAGCCAGTTCACTTAACTCCCTGAATTAACTACCTAGACAGCTGGCTAGCCAGCTAACTGAATTACCTAGCTACCTACCTAGCCAATTGCCTAGCAAGCTGACTTAACTACCTGACTTAAACTAGCTAGCTGGCTAGCCACCTGTTGTAA
>NW_007193018.1:0-548 GCF_000164805.1 Carlito syrichta
CTTAACTACCTGACTTAAACTAGCTAGCTGGCTAGTCACCTGTTGTAACTAGCGAGCTACCTAGCTAGCCAGTTGGCTAGCTACTTGAATTAACTAGCTGACATAACATCCTAGGCAGCGGTCTGGCCTACTGATTCGACTAGCTGACATAACTAGATAGCCAGCTGGCTAGCCAGCTGACTTAACTAGCAGACATCACTAGCTAGACTGGTGGCTAACCAGCTGACTTAAATAACTAGCTACCTACGTATCTCACTCGCCTGCCAGCTGATATAATTACTTAGTTAAGTATCTAAACAGCTGGCTAGTGAGAAGACTTAACTGGTAATTTAAGTAGCTAGCCAGCTGGCTAGCCAGCAGACTTAACAAGCTAGCTACCAAGCAAGGCAGCTGGTTAGCCAACTTACTTAACTAGCTGACTTAACTAGCTAGTTACACAGCTATCCAGTTGATTTTAATAGCTGAAATAACTAGCTAGCTACCTTGCTAGCGAACTATCTAACTAGGAGACTTAACTAGCTGACTTAACTAGCGAGCTAGCTAATATA
>NW_007193019.1:0-674 GCF_000164805.1 Carlito syrichta
GATTACCTTAATAATTTGAGGAGTTCTTGTCAAGTATTTTGTAGAATATCTCTCAGTTGTGATTCGTCTAATACATTTTTTGAAAAATCGTCTAATGTCAATAAGTTCTTAGAAGGAAGATTATGTCATTCTCCTCCTGTCAAGAGTATGGAGTATGTGCTGTTGTCAGCATGAATGGTCACTGATACTAACCTTGATTGCCTAATTGAGATGGTATTTGCCAGAATTTTTTGACTAAAGTTACTTCTCTCTATTTATCATTTTATTCATATGACAAGTTGCTGTATATGCAATGGGAAGGTTATATAAGCTGTCTCCAATTTAGAAATGGATTGTATGATATGACATTAACTGGCTGTTTAGAATTCTCTACTTTTTCCAGAAATGGTGTTGCAAACAGTGGCTAAGTGCACAAAAGCTATTTTCCCCATTATGTGCCTTATTGATAGTACTAGATTGGTGATAACCCAGTAGCTGACTGCTGGCTCCTTGGGGGAAATGTAACATTCTAGGTTAGAGCTTCTGGAAGATAAGTATGCATAACCATAGACTGTGGACTTTTCACTAGCAGATCCATTTTCATAGGCTACCAGGCACTGGAATTAGGGACTCCATCAACTTAAAGCCTCTGGTAATGGCAGTTTGGTCCAGTAAGGGACATCTAGAAACTGGTA
>NW_007193020.1:0-536 GCF_000164805.1 Carlito syrichta
ACAAAAGTTATATAAATCCCTGATAATATCAGGATTGAGGGATCCCTGGGGGGGGCACTGATTTTGATTGTCTAAGGGATATGTAGGCCAGTCCTGTGTGCATAGATGAATTAGACGTTTGGGCTTAATGTCAGAAGAGAGAGAGAGGGTAGAGAGATTGTTTAAAAGACATTTGAGAGGAGAATCGGCCAGCAGAGAAGGTGAGCCCCCCATAGGGAACAGTCAGACCCAATTGGGCATCCCCCGAAGAGTCAGCTTTCCAAGAAGTGTGACTGTGGCAAAGTCTGTTGTCACAGAGGTTTGGCACAGCCTGGGTTCTCCTGGAGAACTGAGGGGTCAAGGTACCTAGCGCTAGGATTTCCTGAATCAGACAGAGAACACTTGACCGGGGCGGCAGGTGAGGGGTATCTTTACTGCTGGTCAAACAGAGTTTTGACGTTGGACCCCCCAATTAGAATCCACTATGGGCCGGCAGGCTGGCCCGACAGCTGTGGGATTCCTTAGGGAGGGGGGAGAAAGAGATAGAGAGAATTTTA